>NC_142603.1:31979939-32153883 GCF_041222555.1 Hakea prostrata
CGGAGATGATGCGGATATGCGCGAGGCTGAGCCTGTGCATCACGAGTTTCCTTCATCACACTTCGAGGCGGTGGCCCTTCACATGCGGTTCAGGAGACTTCGGATCTTGGAGCACGGATGAGATCGATGACTTCCATGCTAGAGAGAATGGAGGTCGGACAGGGAGCAGATGTACGAGAGGATGGAGTCACGACGGGATAGGATAGAGCATCGGGTGACTCGGCTAGCGAGAGGAGTTCGAGCATACGAGAGATCGGAGAAGATCACCTAGATAGATCTGTACCTTAGGATTTCCATTTATGCATTTCGGATGTAATCATTGTAAAAACTTTTGAAATTAATGAAGTTCATTTTGTTCCTCTTTAATTATTGTATGTTATGCAACTTTCTTTTCCTTGCATTAGTGACATTTGTTCAAGTATAATTATGGTATGTTATTCGAAATGTTGTTATGCCTCAAAGGTCAAGTTTCTAATTCGGTGTTCTATTATTCACTTCTAAGAGTAGAAGAGTCATTTCAGATCAATGACTCGAAATGTTCAGATTGTTGTCTTTAGTGGTTAGGATCTCCTCGAACCCGAGGCTCGATACCAATCGTCACGCCCTCCCAGCCGGTACCCTATCCGGCATACCCGAGAGTGTGATCCACAGCCCGAAGATCAGGTATCGAGTGATCAACCTCCCACATAAACAATAACATAATCATGAACAATCATAATAAAAGTGCGGAAGATAAATCATAGATCCAATAAAGAAAGAATGAATCATAAATGAATCAGAATAATAGATATAATCAGAGTATCAAACAGATAAGTAAAGTGAGGCAAAATCCCACTTTACAACCAGCGGAAAAGTAGCTCTAAAGAGAATAAACTAAATAAAATCTAATCCCAGTAGCTAGTACATTGGGTAACTAAATTGTTCTCCACTTTATAGACAACATCCTTGTAAGTGTAAATCTCATAAATGGCACAAGGGCGCTTCCACTCAATGGTCGGACTAAGCATCGTACGGAGCATAACCACTCGCGGGATCTTCAGAGTAATTGTGGTAACCGCAATCACCTTCCTGGAGATATGCCTCTTCGCCTTGCGCTTCTTCATAGGGACCGTCATAGTACTCAGTACCTGCAGGATAGTCTAACAACATTGTACAATAAAGGAATGAGTTTCAAAGAAACTCGGTAAAGCGATTAAAAATCCATAATAACATAAATGGCGGGATTCGGAACAAACATAAATGCAATATGATATGAGACAAGCAATGAATGAATGAATCTAACTCTATGTATGCTGGTCTCTATTGGCGGACATGCTTTAAGTCATAGCACCGTACTTCTTTAGGAAGGTCCACTCACATCCTCAACCATTAAAGATATCTTGGATTCTCTCACGGATCATTTCACCGGTCTTGAGCAGCCGATTGGTAATGGGTCCTTCATCCCTCGGGACAAACCATGGCGGGGGTTAAGTCAACACACTCTCTCACAACCATTCGGTATAAAATGCGGCACATGTCGGGGTAAAACCTAGCCAAATGCAAGTCTTCTACTTAGTTACATCAAGTCAGATCCGAGATACTTCCATTCCTCGTCCACGACGATCCTTTCCGGTATCCTTCACACTAGAGTCCTCATAGTCTCGACTACGGACTCATCAACCCTATTGATCATCCACATATGGTAAACGGGAAGCTCTCACGTCCTCTCACGGGTTGGTTACCGGTCTTAAGCGCCCGTGAGCCCAAGTCTAACCATATGCAACCCTACCAATAAATGGCCCCCACAATGTGATTCCTGTCCTCTCACGGGTTGGTTACCGGTCTTGAGCGCCCATGAATCCCCATTGCTACCACGGGTCGTTCGGTCTCAATACCCCTCCGATTAGGGTCGACATAACAGGACATCCTAGCCAAACACTACTAGACAATCCTAGATATGTCATCCAACGGTTTAGGAAGGTGTCCAGAGGGCATCTTCGGAAACATCCCATAATATTCCCGTAGTAGTCCAAGAACAGAAGTGTCAAAAGGACACCTCTCCTTTCCAAACCATACTTAAGCATACCCATACATCAATTCATATCATCACATATATGGTAACTTCATATATGGAAAGAAATCAATAATTACAATCACTTGTATAACATTGGTAAGTAAATCATACATGAATCAATTTAATATGAATAAGTAATGCTACTGTAATCAAAGTTATGCAACAGTAGTATATCATTGTAAGAATCTAATTTAGGAATCATATCTATGATATTCAAATATAGAAACTAGATTCATGCTATTTATGTAATTAAGGAAATAACCATCCTTACCTTTTATAACTCGCAAAGGAATCCTAAGAAGTCAAGTAAGATCTTGGCAAACTTGAGAAAAAGGTCCTAAACAAGTATATACAACATATTAGGAAAGATCCCTAACGGAAAAGATACCAAAACATCTAACATAGACCAATGCTGGAGTTGCTGTACTCATTGGTCGAGTGGATTGGTCGATGGTCCAGTCGACCAATCGATCGACCAATGCGACGATAGCCTATAAAATCGAGTTTTAAGATATGAAATCCGAATTTGGTGGTTCAAAAGGGTACTAATCAAGGGGTAGACTACATCAGTAGTATTCTAACATATAGGGGACCTCAAAACACCAATCAAGTCAAGATATCAAGATCCAAATTAGGAAACAAAAAGTTACCATAATTAAATCAACCATGGATCTTGATGAATTTGAAATAGAAAACAAAGACATGAACAATAGGAGGATGGATCATTGCTTCAGGTAAAGGTATCATGAAAACATACTTAGATCTTCAAGGAACAAGGCTTAGAAGCATAAATCTAAATAAGGAAATAAAACCTACCATATATGTAACTACCATGCATCATGAAGAACACATAGTAAGGTAGAAGAGAACACTAGAGATCTATAGATTATGGATCATGGAAGGAAAACACAGTAATTAACTACTAACATGATCAACATAGAAGATCCAAAGAGATCGGAATTCAGATTAGAAGTTTAACAAAGATTAGATCATGGTTTGATCATGATTCCTTCAAAAGCTTGCAATGATCATGGTTAAGATCATTGTTCTAGCCTCAAATCCTTAGGATGATCATGAGAACATGTTCAGAGATGTTTGCAACAGAGAATGCAGCATCTCTTCTACTGTCTCAAGTCAAAAAGGAAAGAAAAACAAAGATGGAGGAGAAGAAAAGAGAGTAGACATACCTTTTGATGCAAAAAGAAGAGTTTCGACGAAGATCCGTCAAGAAAACACCAAGGATGCAAGAGAGATGACTTGCAGAGGTCTTTGGTTCGTTCCAGAGAGTTTGGAGGCAGCAATTACGAAGTGGACTCGAGATTGGACTTAAATAGAGCAAGAAAAACCTAATTGCCAAAGACAGCACTCATTGGTCGAGTGGATTGGTCGACTGGTCCAGTCGACCAATCAGTCGACCAATGCTGACAGCAAGACCAAAACAGGGAATTGAAGGTCCAGATCAAATCCAATCCTAAAGGGGTTTTGCACACAAGTCAAGTGACTTACCTAATAGGTAGAAATGCCTTCAAACCAAGATAGAGAGCACTCCAAGTCCATCAACTAATTAGATCTTCATCAGGATTCAGTTTCCAAAAATAGAACCTCATCATCAACTTTCATGGATTCAAAGCCAGACACCAAGTCCTCCACTGGGATGGCCCAAAGCTGACTTCTTACTTTACTTCGGGTCATCGGACCTACAAATAACAAGGTTTCCGGGTCAAGGTTAGGGCTGGGTTTTACAATTATGTTCAAAGGAGAAATGGAGGTAACTGAAGAAATGTTGCTGATCAGCCGAGAAGATGGGATAACCAGCCACCAGCAAGGGAAGATCAGCCGAAGGGGGATTTTCAATATAACTCTCCAAATGAAAATGCTAAGCATCAGGAAAACCAACAAGTTCAACGGAAGCAGTCTCCTGTCATGACCATCTTGGGAAGTTTAGATTTGAGTTCAATTTCAAAGTCTAAGACACATGCCACGTATGTAAATGCTGTTGAATCTCATGTTATTCCTAAAAGAATAAAAAAGATGTAAGAGATAGTCTTCACAGAGGAGATGGATGGAATTCAGGAACACATGATGATGCCATTGTGGTAGTCATTGAGGTGGCAAATAGGGATATTCACTGGGTTCTGGTCTATACGGGGTCTTCCGTAGACAACATGTCTTATGGACGTTTCAAAGGTTAAAGGGGGGGGGGGGGAAAAAAAAACCCTTTGGGGTAAAATTTTTTTTTTTTTTTCTGTGTCTCTTTTTGGGGAGGAAGCGGCACAACAACCGGCTTAAACCTATTTTCTTTTTCCCCCCCATATTTCTAACCCGAGATCCGTATTTTAGGTCCGAGAACCCGAAGGTCTAGTTGGGTGAACTTGTGGAGTGTCCAGATTGAAGCCCATGATCCATACCCTGGACCCATGGATCTGGATCCTTTATCTGAAGAGCCTGCCTTGGTTGGATTTTGGAATTCTGAAAGTCAAGTGTTGTCCGGAGATGTCCGGAATGAAGGTAAGATCTCCCCCATCTCTTATTTAGGGCTAGGTTGGCCTTGGGTATCAACCCCCTAGTAAAAGCACCCTTGTATGGCAAATTACATGGGGGCGGTTACTAGTGGCGGTCGCTCAACCTAAGCGACCGCCCGGTCTGTTTTAGGGGATTTTGCCCTATTTTTCCCCCTGACTTCTATAAAAGGCAATCTCTGTCTAATTAATGAATACTTTATTCGTGGTTGCTTATTTGGGAGGTTAGATGGCTGCGGGGAAGATCCGAAAGAGTCTCTGGAGTACTGACAATGACTTGGAAGATCAGTTCTTTCCTTCTCTGACTCTCTGGCGTGAGGTATTGAATTAATCCTTCATTCTTTACTCTCTTTGTCCGTTAAATTAGTATTAACCTTTTTTCCCTCGTCTTTGTGATTACCCCCTTGGATATTTTAACTCTCTTTTTAATCTACTTGAGATGGAATAACCGTAAACGAAACCCTGTTTCCGTGAGAAGGTTAATCCAGTCAAGGGGAGGGTTATGGGTAATATATTGATGGTAATAGTTAGTTTTCCCTCACCCTTTTGGCTTAGGGAGTGTTTGATTCGAGACTTAGGTCAAGATTACTCGAAATCCGGATTGAAATTGAGTAATCAGAAGCCTGAGTTTCGGATTGAAACTCACTGTTTTTGGGGCGGTCACTAGTGGCGGTCGCTCAACCTAAGCGACCGGCAGGTAAACAGAGACCAAATGGTTTTTGGTTCTGATTCAAATTGATTCATTTAACTTTGTGTTCTTTGTAACCCCTGTATATAGGTAACTACTGTTTCAAAGAAAAGTCATATAATTGTTATCGGATTTCATTTTACGGACAATCTTATTATATGCAGGTAAAGACAATTCATCCTATCTCTTGAATAGACTTATAATATGTTAATCTAGTGTATATTTGAAATCATATTTCTTTACATATACTGTTGTTTATATGTTTTGTATAGAAATCATATTACTTATATACATATTGTATTGATTATGGATGTTATGGATTGATGGTAGTTGGTATATGGTTCTGATAGATGAGGTATCTATTTTGGGATATCTTGGCTAGAGATATCAGGAGGCTGTGGAATGGGACACATGCCTGTTGATGTCTCTAGCACTGTCTTTACTATTTGATGGCATTATTTAGGTAGAGTCTAGATTGCATGGTTAGGTACCCCACATGCTACTACCCTTTCGGTAGGGGGATTGAAACCGAGTGACCCGTGATGACAGTGATGTGACTTGGTGGTCCACTGTTAGTCATATAAATGGTAGGGTTGGGCTCATGGATGTCCAAGGATCGGACCGGGTGTCATGAGGAATCATGAGAGCATCCACCCCAATAATATGTGGATGACCATAGGGTTAAGGAGTGGAGTCCAACAGAGGTATCCAGTCCGTGAGGATTCTCTCTCCTAGGTTGCGAAGGATACTGAACCGAGTTGGTTGGTGCCATAGGGGATGTATCTGGACTTCATGTAGACATGTAACCAATATGACCTTGCATTGGATTAGAAACCCCGACATGCGCCAGTACTCATTACCAACGGTCGTGGTAAGAGAGTGTTGACTTAACCCCCAGCCATGGAATTGAGAGCCAGGTGTGGACTTTCCCTTTTTCCCAGGATCCCTACAGAGGTAGCCAGTCCTTGCCGGATCAGAGTGATGAGACTTACCCAGAGGAGGGCTGGTGTATAACTTAAAGCATGTCAACTATTAGAGACCTGCATAGTTAGAAATCATAGTATCATTCATGTTTTGCATTCACTTATATTATTCATGTATCTTGGCATTATTGGATATATTGATGGGATGTTGATTGTTTCTTACTGAGTTCTTTAGAAACTCACGTCTTTATTTTTGTATTGTTTATTAGCCTGCACAGAAGAAGGAACTTTACAGGAAGATGGACTAGTTTCCTATGAAGGAACCATCCCGCATGAAGAAGATGTGGCACCGTCAGTGGGAGATGGAAATAACATGTGCGGGAGCTCCTTGTAGCTGCATGGAGTGCGCTTATCGCACCTATTGATGATCAAAGGCGGAGGGTGGTCAGAAAGTTTGCTTGGCGAATAGAATTGAATTGGAGAACACCTTACCTTGAGATCCATGAAAAACACTTTTTAGATTTAGAAAAGGAAACTGGGAAGAAATTGATATAACCTTTTTGTTTACTTCCGCTAAAACCTTTATTCCATTTTATTCATTATTTCTTTCCTTTATTTATTGACATTGGAGTATTTTGGACTCCTGTAATTCATTTAATTCAGTTATTGAATATTCTTTGCTCTTGATTATCTTTATTTGTCTTAAATATTGTTGATAGACTAAAAGGGGGGGGGGGCGGCCCCGGGGGGGGGGGGGGGGGGGGGGGGGGGGGGGGGGGGGGGGGGGGGGGGGGGGGGGGGGGGGGAAACAAAGGGGGGGGGGCCCCAAAAAAAAAAAAAAAAAAAAAAAATTAAAAAAAAAGGGGAAAAAAAGGGGGGGGGGGGGGGGGGGGGGGGGGGGGGGGGGGGGGGGGGGGGGGGGAAGGGGGGGAGGGGGGGGGGGGGGGGGGGGGGGGGGGGGGGGGAGGGGGGGGGGGGGGAAGGAGAGGGAAAAAAAAAAAGGAAAGGGAGGTCTTGGGGGGGGGGCTCTTCTTGTGGAAGTCATGGATAATTGGGATGAAGAAAAAATTCAAAGAGGTGAATCAGTAGAAAAGCTGGAAAAATTTTGTTTTGGCCTTGAAAATCCGGAAGGGGAACCATGATTGGGGCTGATCAGAGCAGTCAAGACAAAGACCAGTTAAAAGAATTTCTTCAGCAAAATGCGGATGTCTTCGCTTGGTCAGCGTAGGATATGCCAGGATTAAGCAGAGAGGTGGCGGAACATTGTCTCTGGATAGATAAATCTATCAAACCGGTGAAACAAAGGCGAAGGAATTTCTCATCAGAAAAGCATGATGCGATTAAGATTGAAGTGGAAAAGCTCAGAGAATCTAAGTTTATTTAGCAAATTGAATGTCCTAAATGGCTGGCGAATGTGGTAATGGTGAAGAAGCATAATGGCAAATGGCGAATGTGCATGGATTATACTGATTTGAACAAAGCGTGTCCTAAGGATTGTTATCCTTTGCCACGAATTGATCAGTTGATCAATGCTACATCAAGTCAACAAATATTAAGCTTTATGGATGCTTATTCTAGTTACAATCAAGTTCTTATGAAAAAGGAGGACCAACCCCACACAACATTCATGACAAATTGGGAAAGCTATTGTTATAAGGTTATGCCCTTCGGATTAAAAAATGCTGGTGCAACGTATCAAAGGGCAATGAATAAGTTGTTTGCTGATCAGATTGGAAGAAATATGGAGGTTTACGTAGATGATCTTCTTGTAAAAAGTCAATTCAGATCTGATCATCTTACTAATCTAAGGGAGTGCTTTGATGTACTGAGAAGAAATGGAATGAGACTCAATCATGAAAAGTGTGCATTTGGAGTTTCGTCTGGTAAATTCCTTGGTTATATGGTTACACAAAGGGGTATTGAGGCGAATCCAGAGAAAATCAAGGCCATCTTGAATATGACAGCACCCAGCAGCATGAAGGAAATCCAAAGTTTAACAGGAAGTGTTGCAGCATTAAGTAGATTTATATCAAAATCAGGAGATAAATGCGCACCATTCTTCAAGGCGTTGAAAAATCTAAATGCACTTAATGAGTTAAAATGGTCAGAGGACTATCAGAATTCATTTGAAGAATTAAAAAGGAGGCTGACCAGTCCACCAGTTCTGTCTCGACCAAAGCCAGGAGAGATCTTGCAGATATATTTATCTTCTTCGAAGGCAGCAGTAAGCGCAGTATTAATTTGAGAAGAAGGTACTATTCAAAATCCTATCTACTTTGTAAGTCATACATTGTTAGATGCAGAGTCTAGATATCCAGAATTTGAAAAACAAGCTTTAGCTTTGATAATGGCAGCTAGGAAGCTTAGACCTTATTTTCAGGCTCATCAAATTATTGTTCTTACTAACTAGCCTTTAAAGAAAATATTGCATAAGCCTGATCTGGCGGGGAGAATGGTATCATGGGCAGTAGAGTTAACAGAACATGATATAGATTATAAACTTAGAACTGCGATAAAGGCACAGGTGTTGACTGATTTTATTGCTGAAAGTATTTCACTACCAGAGGAAGAAAAGGATTCCAATGAGATGTCTTCTGGGTGGACTCTGCATGTGGATGGATCAAGTCATTCTCAAGGATCAGGAGCAGGGGTGATTTTACAAAGTCAGTTCGGATTTGTAATTCAGAATGCACTTCGATTTAATTTTCATGCTTCAAACAATGAGGCAGAATATGAAGCTCTTATTGCAGGTTTGTGGCTGGCCAGATCCCTCTGTGTACAGAATATCGAAGTAAGAAGTGATTCCGAGCTGGTGGTCAGCCAAGTTACAGGAGTATATGATGCGAAGGATGATCGGATGATCAGTTATCTTAAGAAGGTGTGGGAGTGTAAAGAGTGGTTTTCACAATTCTCGATCATGAGAATATCCCGAAATCAAAACAATGAAGCAGATTCTCTGGCGAAATTGGCATCTGCAAAATCTACTTCTTTACCGCAGGCTGGATATTTTGAGGAGCTGGATATCCCAGCATATTCAAAGCTAGAGATAATGGAAATCGATGCAGAAATATCTTGGATGGATCCTATTATACAGTATCTTAAAAATGGTATTCTTCCTGAGGATAGAGAAAAGGCCAAAACTGTGAAAAGAAGAGCTGCTAAGTTTATTCTAAAGAATGAACTGTTATATAAAAGAACAGTTTCTGGGCCACTTTTGAAATGTTTGGGACCATCTGATGCACAATATGCTTTGGCGGAGGTCCATGAAGGAATCTGCGGAAGTCATCTTGGTGGGAAGGCTTTGGCTTATAAAGTTCTAAGACAAGGATTTTATTGGCCACGCATGCAATTTGAGGCAATTGAGTATGTAAGGAGATGTCATCAATGTCAAATTCATGCACCAATTCAGAACCAGCCAGCAGAACAACTGACATCAATACTCAATCCCCTTCCATTTTCTATGTGGGGAATGGATTTACTAGGTCCATTTCCTGTTACAACCGGAGGAAAAAAATTCATGGTAGCTACAATTGATTATTTCACGAAATGGGTGGAAGCAGAAGCCTTAGCCACAACCACCACAAATCAAATTGAGAAGTTCTTTATAAATCATGTTATATTCAGATATGGTCTGGCCAAGATTTTACTGACAGATCATGGAACTCAATTTGACAATGAAAGATTCAAAGAATTATGTGTAGATTATCACATTGAATGCAAGAACTCATCTATGGCATATCCTCAATGCAATGGTCAAATTGAGGTAACCAACAGAACACTTCTGCAAGGAATAAAGAGGAAACTGGATGAGGCAAATAGCCTATGGATCGATGAATTACCTCATGTACTGTGGGCATATAGGACTACAGTCAGGACACCAACGGGAGAAATGCCTTTTAGACTAGCATATGGGTCTGAGGCATTGGCTCTAGTGGAGGTTATGGTGGGATTAGATAGATCAAAAAGATTTGATCCAATGACTAATAAAGAAGGGTTGAGGGAAAATCTTGAATTTCTAGATGAAGTCAGAGAGAGAGCTTTATATCGTAACATAGAATACCAAAGAAGAACAGCGGCGTACTACAATGCTCGGGTCAGACCTAAATCTTTTAGAGTGGGAGATTTGGTCTTGAGAAAGAAATCAGCATCAGATCCAAGGAACTATGGAAAGCTTTCTGCAAACTGGGAAGGACCATATGTGCTAACAAAAACTGTGAGCAGAAATACATATTGGCTAAAGGATGCTTATGGGAGCTGTTTGAAACGACCATGGAATGTAATTCATCTCAAGAAGTATTATCAATAGAAAGGAAACGGGATTTTCTGGTATTCTTGAAGAAATCATCTTATTAATCATTGTCATCAAAAGATTCTTCTTCATTTAGTTCAAAAGATATTTTTGACGAACCAGTCTCCTGATCATGCCTTTTAACGCTGATCCAAGGTCATTCCTTCCGAGGGTGATCCCGACTTTCCGAAGTCAGGCTCAAGTAGCCAGCCTTTCGAGGTCTGGTCATGCTTTCCGAAGCTGATCACGGATCATTCCTTCCGAGGGTGGTCACGAATTTTCGTAAGTTAGGCTCAAGTAGCCAGCCTTCCGAGGCCTGGTCATGCTTTTCGAAGCTGATCACGGATCATTCCTTCTGAGGGTGGTTCCGACTTTACGTAAGTCAGGCTCAGGTAGCCAGGTCATGCTAGCTTAATCATGGATCATTCCTTCCGAGGATGGTCCCGACTTTCCGAAGTCAGGCTCAAGTAGCCATCTCTTTAAGGTAGCCTTTTGATCAAAAACAAAGGAGTTAATCAATAAAATTACTCACAAAGCAGGTTATGTGGAAGATTTTAATCAAAAGCTTAAAGACTTTCTACAAACCATTATCTAAGAATATCTGATCGGTTATAAAAGCTTCATCAGTTGTATTCTCTTCAGGAATATTTCGTTAGAAGCTAATGAAGGGTGCAGGTTCGGTCAAAAGTGTATATCTAATCAGATAAACAATGGCCTGAAGATGATGGTCAATATTATATAGAATCTCCTCAAAGTGCTATTCTGTCAAAGCCAAAAGGAGCAAAAGAAGAAAGAAGAAAATTCTATTGATAAAAAAGATGGACAAAGTCATAGACCTCATATACTAAAGAGGTTGACAAAAAAAAAAGAGGTATATTGAAAAGCAAAGGAAATGTTTTCTTAAATTTTTGAACTTGCAGACGGATCAACATCTGCAGCATCATCTGCGGCAACTTCTTCATCATCTTGGGAAGGTGAGTCATCATCATCACCTATATTACTGGTAGAATGATTATGGCCAGAGCTGGAAGATTCATTGTTATCATTATCAGTATCATCTTCTGACGAACTATCAGAGTTCGGGTATTTCAGATTCCTGAGATCAAAAAATGTTCTGGATGGGAGAAATTATGGAGGCAACAACTTGAAATCTACGTTGGGGTGAATCTTAAGGATTTCTGAGAAGATTTGGTCAGAACAGTCCTTTACCATACTCCTGCAAAATCCGAGGAAAGCTGGATTATCTCCAATTTCCTTC
Organism: Hakea prostrata; assembly: GCF_041222555.1. Lineage (NCBI taxonomy): Eukaryota > Viridiplantae > Streptophyta > Magnoliopsida > Proteales > Proteaceae > Hakea > Hakea prostrata. The sequence goes on from NC_142603.1 coordinate 31,991,669, forward strand.
ATAGATGAGGTAACTGAATTGAGGACAATCTGATTTTCATTCTGTATTCTTTTCTTTTTTGCCTCGAATTTGTCTTCTTTCTGTCTCCATATCTTCATGCATTAAGGCTTTATATCTGAGAGTCTCATCTAAAAGAGCATGTAGACTCTCTTTTTCCTTTGAAATCAAGCCTAAAGAAACCTTAAGATTATCCTTTTCTGTTGCAGCCTAGCAGAGTCTCAATCCCAAACTGTCATTTTGATTTTCTAAAGTAGACTTTTCCTATAAAATTGAATTAAAAGCTTTAACATGGTACTCCTAAGCCAACTCCAAATTTTTGTTCAATTTTTCGACTTTTTCGAACTTTTCCAAAAGTTCATTCTTCTCTTTTTCAACATCTCTTGACCAGGTGAAGGCCCTAGTTAACTTTTCCTTGGAATCCTCTCTCTTAGCAGTGGCAATCCTGGCCCTTTCAAGGGCATTATCTTTTAACATCTCAAGCTGAAGAACCTCATCCTTATATTTCAAAACGACATCCCTTAACATGGAAACCTCTTCCTGCAAATCAGCACAATGATCAAATCAGAGTTGATAATCAGTTTGCAAATCATCCAGATCATTGATCAAATCTAATTTCTCTGAATTCAACAGCTGTTAACTTTCTCTCTGAAGAGTTCAAATTTCTTCGAAGTTCTTGTACCTCATTAATCAGCTCAAAATTCCTCTTGATCAAGTTGTCATTTTCCTGAGATAAAGTTTTTTCCCTCTCCAATACTTCAGAAAATGCATTAAAAGCAGCCCCAAAACACCTGTGGATTAATCAATAAAAACCAAACAGAATAAATATATAAAATCAATAATAAATCAGTTTTAATGAAGAGAGAATAGAGATTTGTTTCTTACCCCCATCCGTGAGAGTAAAGCTCAGAGTCGAACATTCGAGCTGTTTCTCTCTTGTCGCGAGGAATCCTGCCTTTGGTTCCCCATTCTCTGGCAACCTCCCAATTATGGTTGGCTATATGATTTTCTTTCAAAAGCCATTTGGGGTTGAAAGGGTTTCCTGAGTCGGCAACACTCAAGGTATCATCTGGTTGACCAGGAATTGGTTGGAGATCAGCAACTTCAATCACATTCTGAAGATCTACATTTATGGTAGCATCATTTGAGTCGGCCTGCATAACAGTATTTTCAGCCATAATATTTTCTTGATCTTCAAGATCAATCTGGGGATCAACTGCCATATGAGCTTCATGAAAGACAGCATTATTTTCTGGAGGGATAACTTCAGGGATTTCTTCAAGGGGAGGAGCATTCTGGTTATTTCCTTCTGGAGGAGGAACATTCTGGTTATTCTCTTCAATAACAGGGGGTATATTGATGTCTGGAATGACATCATCCGACACAGGGTTTGATAAAGGCAAAACAAAGGTAGAAGAAACATTCGCAGAAACATTTTCTTCGGCAACAGTTTTGAGGGGAGGATTGGACACATCAACATTTACATCACATAATTGATTAGCAATTTCCTCAATAATATTACCTACAACATGAATTAATATATCTTCAGCGATTTTCTTCAGATGATCAAGAGGGTAGTCAAAAATTTCCTTACCTTGACCTTCATCCTCAACCATCTTTTCTGGGAAGATTGAAGTGTCATGGGATAACTCAGCTGATATATCTGGCAGTGTGTGTTCTCTATTTTCTTCAACATTAGCTTCAGTGACAGCAGGGGTTTCTTCAGGAGGATTGTTTTCCTCATTGGGGGCTTCAATAGGAACATAATTGGATTCTTTTCTCTTCTTTTTCTTGGAAACAGATAACCCCTGGCCAGAAGCTAGACCTGTAGACCGAAGTCTGCATCTCAGGGTCTTGGAAGTTCTGGAGGTCCTCATCTTGGGACCAGGTGTTTTACTGGCAATAGTCTTCACGATTTGAACATCAAGGTTTTCTCTGACGGAATCTTCTGGTGTTTGGTCAATTTTCTTCTGACCAGGGGAAGTTTCCTTCTCAGTAGACTTTCTTTTTGAGGAGCGGAGAGCAGTGTGCTTTCTTTTCTTGGAGGGCTTGACAACCTTTGAATCAAATTTTTGTTCTTCCAAGACAACTCTTCGAAGTTCAGCGACACTAGGAATTGGACGAGCAACAGTTTCTGTAGATGCATAAAATGAAGACAAGATTTAAAGGAAAAGTAGTGGTAAAGAGAGGAAAGGTACATCATTATTATTATCCTTACCAGGGAAGAGACCGTGTTTGATTAGGCCTGCATCTGTTTTTAAGTCGGCCACGTCAATCGAAGTTCCAGTAGGAATCAAACCCCAAGTTTCCCGGTCATATTATTGAGTTCTGGACGCACTTTCAAAGGGGACAGGGAGTTCAAAGATTGTAAACACCATCGGGAGCGGAAATTTGGATTTGGAATGGCGCAGAAAAAATACTTTTCTCGCCACTGTTTGTTATCATGGGGAATAGAAGAGTCAATGAAAATCTAGCATTCTTTACCCAGTTCGTTTGAAATGCAGGTTCTTCTGGCAAAGTGAAGGTATCCGCATTCGCGGGATACTTTCAGAGTGTAATAGTTCCTGAAAAGATCAACAAAGGGGGTGCGTTTCATTCTGAGAATGAAGGCGAAAAAGCAATAAATCAATCTCCAACTGTTTGGAGTGAGTTGAGAGGGACAGACATGATAGTAATCCAACAAAGACTGAACTATTGGGATCAAAGGAATTCTGAAACTTGAATCGAGATGGTCAAGATAAATGGTGATGACTCTTGGATCAACTGTATAAGGACGGTTAGAAGGTTCGGGAACCCATATTTTGGCGTCAGAAGGGAAATGGTAACTTTCCAAATAAGAAGTCAGATGAGACTTCTTTATCTTGGTGGGATACCACTCAGGGCCTGCATATTTTGGGTTCATCTTCTCCTTGGACATGTCTACAGGAGTATAAACAACGATGGCTTCGTCGTGAGCATACGGAGTGGGTTTCCAGTCTGTGGGATTCTGATGAGAAGAGGAGGCACCAGACATATCTTGCAGTCGTTCGATGCTTAAAGGAATAATGGACTGAGTGGAGGTACTGGGTGCTGAAGGGTTGGAAGCAGGATCCATGGTGGAAGCAGGAAAGGAAGAAGAAGAAAACTTGAAGGATAAAATTTGAAGAGAAGTGATAGGGAAAAATGCCGGATAAGTGTATTTGATATTCTCGAAAGAGGAGGGCAGAGTACGGAGGAGAGCAGGTGACAGTTGACAGATAAATATATAAAGAATGAAGAGGGGCGAAAGGAGATTTCTTGAAAAATGGGGGGAATTACACGATGTTCCAAGATCAATGGTCATTACTTTTCATAACCGACGCGTGGATTCAATCGGTGAATTTAGGGAAATTGCGATTGAGAATACGAGGATGATATATGAAAAGTAAGGGAGAACATGATGATTGTACGTGGGGAAGAGACAAAATTCATGATCAAGCGGCGATAACGTTAAGGAAGATGAAAAGTTATACTTAAGAATTTGTGAAAAGTCTGACAAAAAAGAGATTTCAGCCGGTTTACAGGATGATTTGGGGGCTGAGTACAGAGATGTAATAATCACGCAAGATGGTTCTACAATTGCAGAAGTTATGATTTTATATGTGGGAGAGCCATAAATCAACTTTCAACTTAATGATGATATGATGGCTTGGCGTCATAGTTCTTTGGAAATCAAAAAGTACCTTGGGAAAAGACGTAAGAGCTGAACGGGGTATGATGGATGATTTTGATGGATAGGTTCAAACCGGCTAATTAGAGTCTCATGTAGGTTCAACATGATCAGCAGGCTTAAGGGCTTGTGTCACATCCACCCAGCCGGTACCCTATCTGGCATACCCGAGAGTGTGATCCACAGTCCACAAGATCCAGTAGTTAGAGAAATCAACCTCCCACATTCACAACAATATAATCAAGAACAAGACTAAATCAATGTTAAAAATATTATTCAAATGAATCAAGGTAAAGTAACGAGATATTCATCAGAGTGCGGAAAAGATACCAATAGATAATATAAATCGAAAGTAGAGTGAGGCGGAATCTCACTCCACGAGTACAGCGGAATGTAGTTCGAAAATCAAATGGGATTACAACCGATTCTAAAGACAAGAAAGAAAGATATAATCTAAACTAGAGTCTTTTCTACTTTATAAAGGATGTCCTCATAGACATAGACTTCATCGATGATGCTCAAACGCTCCCACTCCATAGTAGGGCTAATCCTGGTAACAAGAGAGACCACTCGAGGGATCCTCACAGTAATCTTCGTAGTCGCCAGCACTTTGCGTATGGTACGCTTCTTCATCTTGCGCTTCCTCATATTGCGCTTCATAGCCATCAAAACCTGTAGAATAGTCTAACAAAAGATATTGTACAAAAAGGAATGAGTTTCAAAGAAACTCAGCAAGGCAAGTTATTCCATAATAGCATAAATAACATAGTATCACAAACAAAGCATAAGATGATATGATATGAGGCAACAATGTATGTATGAGTCTAACTTTATGTATGCTGGTCTCTATAGGCAGACATGCTTTAAGTCATAGCACCATACTTCTTTGGGTAGGTCTCGTCTCACAACGCCGGTTGGTAGTGGGTCCTTCATCCATCTCGGACAATCCATGGTTAGGGGTTAAGTCACCTCTCTCTCACATCACCGTTTGGTCTAAGTATTGGCGCATGTCAAGGTAAAGCCTAGCCCAATGCAAGTCTTCTACTTAGTCATATCAACTCAGATCCAGATACGTCCATTCCTCCCCTCTCGGGATCCTTTCCGGTATCCTTCACACTAGAGTCAGCGTATCCGACTCTCTCAAATACGGACTCATCAACCCTATAGGTCATCCACATATAGTAAACGGGAAGCTCTCATGTTCTCTCACGGGTTGGTTACCGGTCTTGAACGCCCATGAGCCCAAGTCTATCCATATGCAACTCTCCCCACAAATGGTCCCCACAATGTGATTTATGTCCCCTCACGGATATAACTCACCAGTCTTGAGCACCCATGAATCCCCATTGCTACCACGGGTTGTTCGGTCTCAATACCCTTCCGATTCGGGTCTGATATAACAGGGGTATAACCTAGCCAAACACTGCTAGACAAGTCTTAGGTATGAAAATCAATAATCCGGGAAAGCGTCAAAGGGCAACATTGGAAATATCCCATACTACTCCCTATGAGGTCCAAGGACAGAAATGTCAAAAGGACATTCCCCAATCCCAAATCATACCTAAGCAATCACAATCATAATTCAGTCATATCATCCACGACAAATATCTCATCATATGAAAGAGTATAATAAGACAAGATTAAATAAATAAGGAACATACATGAGAAAGTATTCATACATAATCAAGTACATAAAGTAAATAAGGAAATAAGATTCTAATGTACTTGCGGCATTCATATCATAATAGAAACTAACATAACAGTAGCAAATCTAATTAGTTCCCAAATTAGAAACTAAATCTATGCAAATCTATGTTAATATGGTAACAACTTTCCTTACCTTAAATAGATCCGAGAATATTTCGGACGGACAAGAGGATGAATCCAAAGTTAGCAAATAAACCCTAGAATAGCATCACACAATCATTAGGAAGTAGTCCTAAAAGAATAAGCATGATTTGAATCAAATCGGACAAAGAAAACAGATTCTGCATTGCTGGGTTGATTGGTGGGTAGCATTGGCCAGTCGACCCAGGCAGTCTGCCCAAGAGCAAATCCGAAAGTAAAAATAAAATCTTGATCCGAAACCTATGATACACAAACCAGAATGAGACGAAACTTGGAGGGATTGTCTAACACACTAGTCTAAGCCTAGAAAGCATAATTTAGACATCAAACCACCATTAAAACATTACTTCCTAATTTAGAACCATAGTTTCTATTTTGGTAAAAATCATAGTTTTCATTGGAAACATGCTATGAATGAAAGAGATGAACTAGAGATGATTAGATCTCATTCTAGTACAAGAACACAGTAGATCAGAGGTATGAATAATCATAGAGAAGCATCTATAATGCTAGAATGAATCAAAATAGGAAATATTATCATAGTTTAAGAAGAAATCAAAAGAATCATGTCAAGAATGAATGAGATGATCATAGTACAAGAGAATGAAAAGAGATTGTAAAGATATGACTACAAGGTTGCAGCATCTTCATCATAATCTCAGTTCAGAGATGAGAGTGATCATGGAAAGAATAAATCATTAACATAAAAGATAGATTACTAACCTTTAATTGAAGAACAAGAGAGAGAGTTTGCAAGATTGCAAGATTAGGTCTTCTTCTTCACTCTTGGAGGCTTGGAGGTGGTTTCCCTTCATTCTCTAAGTGTTATGGAGGCTAGGGATACTAAAATCACGAAGTCATGGGGTATATATAGCAAGATTCTCAAAACAGAAGATTCTATTCGAGTTCAGCAACTCTGGGTCGATTGGCTAGGTAGCATTGGCCAGTCAACCCAAGCACTCGACCCAGGCTGACAGCAAGGCCAAAAATAGGGATTTGAGGGTCTTCCACTACTTGGAATCAAACGAAACTTTAAACACATATTCTATAACATACCTAGCATGGAAAAATGGCTTTAAATCATATCCCACCAAGCTCTAAGGTCATCAACTAATCTTCTATTCATCAAGGTGCAGTCTCTTCTCTACATCCAACACTGTCTTCAAGTATGGGGCATCATCTTCAATCTCCATAGGTTCGGAGTTGAACACTATATCTTCCAGCAATATGGCCCATAGTTGACTTTCACTTCTACTTCGGGTCTTCGGACCTACAATCAAAGAGTATCCGGGTTAAGGTTAGGGCCGGGTTTCACAGCTTGTGTTGTGGTTAAAATATCCACTTCCGGTTTGTACCGGTCTAATCAAGCTTAGCCGGATTCGATTGATAAGATGAAAGAACTTATGGGTTCACTCGAGATTATAAAGAAGAGATGATCAACACCATTCAATAAGGAGCGATGATCCGACGGTCATGATTGAAAGTATTATTAGCGGAAAAATCCATATAAAAGGGAAAGGATAATTCGAAGGAAGGTAAGTCTCTCAGATCACGAACACTGGATTCTTTCCTAGTTTTACTCCATTAAAACACCTCTGAAGCTCTTTCGAGCTCTGAAGAACTATCTTCAAAAATCTAACTAGATCGTCGGAGACGTGACGCCGATCAAGACAATCAGCTCCGTTTCTAACCAATGTGTTTCATATTTCCAGTGAACGAGACATTGACAGAAGGATCAAACCAACCAGATCGATCGAGATCTAAGGAGTTCAGTGCGAAGGTGACTGTTCAAGGCGATCGGCAATTTTAGCACCAACAGGTATATATAGCAATATAACCCTATTTAGAAGATTCAGCCCGAATTCAGCATCCTTGGGTTGATTGGCTAGGTAGACTGGCCCAGTCGACCCAGACTGTCAACTTAGTCGGAAACAGGGATTTGAGGGTCTTTCACTACTCGGAATCAAACGAAACTTTAAACACATATACTATAACTTACCTAGCATGGAAAAATGGCTTCAAATCATATCTAACCAAGATCTAAGGTCATCAACCAATCTTCTCTTCATCAAGGCGTAGTCTCTTTTCTAAATCAACCAAGGTCTTCAAGTATGGGGCATCATTGTCTAACTCCATGGGTTCGGAGTCGAACACCATGTCTTCTACTGCTATGGCCCACAAGCCTTCTTCCTTCACTTCGGGCCTTTAGATCTACACTAAGGGAGAGGTCCAACTTGAGTTCCTAGGATCTTCTAAACATATCACACTATACTCAAGGTCCAACTTCAAGGTCAAACATCAAACAAGTTCTTCTTCATCCAAAACAAATAGGGTGTCTAATTTAGGTTTTGGGCTGGATTTCACACACTTGTTCCCAATTGTCTTTCGGCCCAGCGGTAAGTTAACGAAGTCCCAGACATGATTGACTTTCATTGATTCCAACTTTTCCTTTATGGCTTTCAACCATTCCTTTGAGCTTGTCCCCACAAGAGCTTCGTGCATGCTCTTCGGTTCATGCTCATTGACTGGAGTCATCTCACAGTTGTTCTCTTTAGGAGTTACCATATAGGCTTCATCCTTTATGTTGAAACGTCAATGAGGAACTAGCCCGCGCCCACTACAATGCAAGTGCATGTCAGATTGCTCACCCTCTGAGGTAGCTATCACATCTGCACTCCCACTCCCACTAGGATCTTCTGGATGAACCCTAGTGTTGGGAAATGCCATATCAACATTGCCCATCTGCCAGCATTAGTTTTGATGATAACAAACACAATTAACTAATGTCTACATTAAGCTATGTTTTGTCTAGCTCATTAGTAATGTGGATCGATTCTATCTCGTTGGACCAAAGTCACCGAATACTCAAGCCCAAGTCAAGTCAAGCAATCTTGGACAAAGAACCAAAGTCAAGATGAGTATCAAGTTCAATGCACAAGAAGATGCTAAGATCATGTCAAGAATCAAGACTTAGATGAATTTAGGACTTAGGACACTTTCACATACACAAATATGTAATCACACCCAACGGCTATTTTAACGGCTATTTCTTGAGACGGAGCTCCATCTGGTCAGATGGACGTCCGTCTGGAGTAAAATTTCACTGAAATTTTATATCCGTTGGGTGGTTTGGCCAAGCAATTGGAGGACTTCTTTATAAGCCCAACCACCCCCATTTGAGGGGTTCTACCTTGCCAACTGAGCTATTACTCCCTCATAAGTCTTAAAGCTATTACTTGAGTGATCTAGCATTGTTTACTAGTCTTTCAACTCCATCCAACTTTGAAGAACATTCCAAAGTTGTCAAGCAAGCTCATTGGAGTCAAGCTTGGAGTCATTGAAGGTCAATGTGATTTCTTGTTGGTGTATTGCATTTCTTGAAGCATTCATTCATTGCATCACATTCACACAAGGGGTAAAGTGTCACTCCCCTTGTTAGGTAATATCTATTACTTCTTAAACTTGTATTGATTGTTCAATTCTAGTCTAGGTTGATTAGAATTGGAACAGGGTGCTATTGCCCTACTTAGTAAATAAAGAATGTAAAGGGTACTCTTGTCCCGTAACAAAGATTGTAAGGGTTTGATTCTCTACCCACCGTATTGAAAGAGAAACACTAGTGGAATACTCTCTTGAAGCCAAGAGAGGAGTGGACATAGACTTGTAAAGTTGAACCACTATAAATTCTTGTGTTGTGATTGTTTGATATTGTCTAATTTCATTTAAATCTTCAATTTATATTGAAATTGAAGATTTAAATGAAATTGCAATTAAACTGAGAAATTGGGACAACCCACTAGATACAACCTAATCACCCCCCTCCTCTAGGTTGTATTAACACCTAGGTTCATTACCCAGAGTCTGAATCCCTAGAGTGACAAGATCATTATCTTATATTTCAAAGAATTTCGATGAATCTTTGTTAACTCCTAAAAGAGATGGAAAATCATTTTCCAAAAATGTTGCATCCCTAGATTCAAGTTCTGTTCTCCTCTCACTCTCATCTAGTCCAATGAAGACATGGTCCTTTGAGAGTTCAGAATATCTTACAAAGACACACTTTCTTCCTCTGGGTCCAAGCTTCCCATATTGGTGAGATGTAGAGTTAATATATACTGCACATCCCCATGCGCGCAAGTAACTCAAATCAGGCTTATTTTTTGTCCACAACTCATATGGTGTGGAAGGAACCGATTTGGTTGGAACTCTGTTGAGGATATAGGCCATAGTCAGCAAAGCATCTCCCTAATAAGAGATGGGTAGGTCTAGCTGCGCCATCATGGATCTCACCATGTCTAGCAAGGTTCTATTTCCTCCTCTCAGCAACCCCATTTTGCTATGGAGTCTCTGGAATAGTAAGTTGCCTAGATATCCCCTTTTCATCACACAACACTCTGAACATATCGGAGAGATACTCTCTACCTCTATCCCATTCTAAGAGTTTTAATCATTTTATCTAACTGATTCTCATCTAAGCTCATGAATTTCTTAAAACATTCTAAAGCTTCGGACTTATGAGAAATTAGATAAATATGACAATATCGTGTATAAAGCCATCTATGAATGTGATGAAATAAACCTATCCTTTTCTAGTATGCACATTCATGGGTCCACATACATCTGAATGAATAAGTTCTAGGGGAAGAGAGCCTCTCAAAGCCTTTTCAAATGGTTTTCTAGTTGCTTTTCCTACTAGACATGACTCACAGGTTGGAAAATCAGATAGTGAACCTTGGCCTAAGAGACCTTCTCTTGCCAACCTGTTCATCTTATCTAAGCCAATATGCCACACCCCACCCGTTGGTCTCGATTGCCTGCCCGACAACCCGTGGGTGCGATCCATCACAGGATCCACGGTCTTACCCATCAATAATAATCAATGCAAGAAATAGATTATCAAGAGCAAGAGCAAGTTCAAATAAATAATCAAAGGGATTATAAGAGTCCAAATACTCCAATAAAAGAATCAAAGAAAGAATCAAATGAATCCAAAGAAATATCGAGTTCAGCGGAAGAAAACAAATGAACTAAATTATCTTCTTTCCAGTTTCTTTTCTTGAGTTAAATATTGCTCCTCTAGTTTAGCAAGAAAAGGGGTTCTCCAATTCTTCTCCAAATGTTCCTCAAAATATCTGGCAATCTGCCTCCTTTAGCCATTAATGGGTGCTATAAGCGCACTCCAAGCATCCGTAGGAGGCTTCGTGCAAGCTACCTCCATCTCCCACTGACGGTGCCACATCTTCTTCATATGGGACATTGTACCCTGATGGTACTTCTCCAGTTTTCGATGTGCTACCATCTATACAGTTTAATATAACATACAAAGAAATGAATGAGTTATGACGAACTTAGTAAGGATAACACATTTCTCATACATATGTCAACACAATCAGCAATGCATATATGATATGAATGATATGCAATAATATGAATGCTACTAAGATCTAACAATGCAAGTCTTTAGACAATTGACATGCTTTAAGATATAACACCAGCCCTCCTCTGGGTAGGTCTAGTCACTCTCATCTCTCACGGATTGATTACCTCTATTGGGATCCTGGGTAAAGGGGTAAAGTCCTCATCAGGCATCCATGGCTGGGGTTTAAGTCAACATTCTCTTACCACAACCATTGGCATGAGTATTGGCGCATGTCGGGGTTTCTAATCCAATGCAAGGTCATACTAGTAACACACTATATGAAGTCCAGATACTTCCCCTATGGTACCAACCAACTCGGTTCTGTATCTTTCATAACCTAGAAATGAGAACCCTCACGGATTGGCTGCCGCTGTTGGACTTCATTCCCTAACCCTATGGTCATCCACATATTATTGGGGCGGAATGCTCTCATGACACCCGGGCCACTCCTTGGACAACCATTAGCCCAACCCTACCATTGCATGATCAATAGTGGACCACTGAGTCTCCGCACGGACTGGTTAACACTATAGGATGAAACAGAGTCACGTCACCATTGTCATGGGTCATTCGTCTTCAATTCCCCTACCGAAAGGATAATAACATGTAGGGTACCTAGCCATGCAATTCTAGACTCCCTAGGTATGTCTTCCAGTAGTCATGATAGTGCTGGAGGCATCAGTGACCATGTGTCCCATACCACAACCCTCTGATATCTCAAGCAAAGATACCCAATTGGATACCCTTTCTATCACAACTACACCACATCATTCACCATCATACCATAATCAGTTGTTCAATAGCATAAAGTGATAAAGTATATAACAACATCACAAACAATAGGTATACAACATTATTCTAATGAATTATACAACTACAGCAAGGTACATGATCAATAATTAATGTAAGAATAAACTAATTCATCATATAGCATGTTATTGCATATAAACAAGATAGTGTGTCCTTACCTGAAAATAAGTAAAAGCTCACTAGAATGCAATCAAACCTCAATTACAAGACTTCCAATAAAGACAGAGAACACCTAAACATAGGGTTACAAGAATACTTTAAGGACGTGAGTCAAATTAGAGCAAAAATCAAACTCACATAGTGTAACATCCAGCCCAAACCTAGCCCAGACACCCTTTTTATTTTGGGATAAAGAAAGACTTGTTTGATATTAGACCTTAAAGTTGGACTTTAATTTCAATATTATCATCTTTGAAAACCTTAGGAAGCCATGTCAGACCTTTCCCTTAGGGTAGATTTGTAATGTTTGGCCTTATCCTACCTTGGCCCGGCCCGAGACCTATTATGTTTGTAGGTTCGAAGACCCAAATTGGGGGAAAATATACTTGTGGACCCTTTTGGTTGTTGATTTGGTGTCGGAACCCAAGCCCGTGGACATTGACGATGATGCCCCTCACTTGAGGGCATTGTCAGTGTTAGTTTTGAATCTGCGCACCGAAGAGGGGTGAATTAGTTGAAATACCAAAATGAACACCTGTGCTCAATCCAAATATATTTCCTGAAACTAGACTTCTTGATGGACTTGTAGGAGAAAACCCCACTCCATTTGACCCCATATAGCCCTCCAAATCCCTGTCCGAAGTTGCTGAACTGTGTCTGGCAAATCCTGCTTGTGCATCGAAGAAGGTGAGCTTAGTTGGTGGACCTAATGACCTCACATGCTTGATCCAAAGGTATTTCTGGAAACTAGACTTATTTATTGACTTGTAGGAGAAAACCTCACACAATTTGACCTTGTATAGCCCTCCGAATCCCTGTTCGAAGTTGCTGAACTATTTCTGGATTTTCTGCTGAAACCTGTTACCTATTTTGGTCGATGGTTTTGGTCAACCAAGGACCATCGACCAAAGTTGCCCAAAATCGAGAAAAAGATGTTTCTTGGATATTCCTTCTTCTATTTAAGTGAAACCTCGAACCTAGAACGATATTTCACTCATTTCAACACCTGAGAACGTGGGAAGGCTCCTCTTAGGCTCCTCCTTGGCTTGGGTGATGATCTTCTACAAGAATCCTTGTCTCTCTTCTCCAACTACCATCTTCTAAGGTATGATTCTCTCTCTTGCTTTCTATTCTATTCACTTCCCTTCTTCTTTTACTGATGAGACCATGGCCAAGGTGCTACAACCTTGCAAACACCTTGCCATGAACGTCTCTTCCCATTTATACTTGCTTTTCCTTCATTCTTGCTATGCCTCACTTGCATCTTGATCCTTACATATACATTACCATGATTCCTTGCTTAACAACTTGATTTCTTATACTAAACTGAGATGTGGAGTATGATTAGTCTAATCTCTGGCTTGCAAATGATTGTAATCATGTTGCTAACCTATTCCCCAACTAATTCTCTAGCTTCCCTTTCAATTACATCAATTTCTCATGAATGCTAGGATTCTTGTCTTTAGAACATAGGACCTCAATTTGGGGGTTTTCATTTGGACCATTGGATTGTGATAATACTTGCTAGGTAGTGTTCTTACATTGTTATTAATCATCCCTCCAAGTTTCAGATCGATCCGAACCCCGGAAGACCCATTTCGGACCAAAATCCACTATTCTGTCCCGAAGACAATTTTGGTCGATCCTTTTGGTCGATACCATCAACCAAGACCATCGACCAAACTTGTTGCTGACAGCAACCTTGCTCCGTTTTGATCCGTTTGACATCCGATCTTCCCAACTTCTTCTCTAACTTGTTATTGATGTTTGTTTAGGGTCTTAACAATTCTTTTGGACTAATTCTTGGTATTCTCAATTCATCATCAACTCAACCTAAGGTAAGGATGGTTATCTCCATAAACATATAGATCATCAACTTATGACTTATGTTCTTATTTATGAATAGAATCTCTTGATTTCTTTTAATCGTTATAAGACTGTGATATACGTGTTAGAACAGTAGTATTGAAATCTTTATACTCTTGTCATGTTACATTACTATTCTTGTTTACTTATGTCTATGATGATTCATTTCAATATCATGATTTAACTTGTATTATGAAGATATATTGGATGCATGAGAAGTGATGAACTTGAATATGTGATTGTCTAGGTATAACTTGGGATTGGGGAGTGTCCTATTGACACTTATGTCCTTGGACACCGGAGGGAATAGTATGGGATGTTCTCCGATGGTGCCTATCGACTCTTTCTCGGGTTATTGGATGACATACATAGGATTGTCTAGTTGTTTGGCTAGGATGTCCCTGTCGTATCAGACCCGAATCGGAAGGGCATTGAGACCGAACGACCCGTGGTAGCAGTGGGGATTTGTGGGCACTCAAGACCGGTAACCAATCCGTGAGAGGTCATAAATCTCATTGTGGGAGCCATTTATTGGTAGGGTTGCATATGGATAGACTTGGGCTCACGGGCGCTCAAGACCGGTAACCAACCCGTGAGAGGACGTGAGAGCTTCCCGTTTACTATATGTGGATGACCAATAGGGTTGATGAGTCCGTAATCCGGGATTACTCGACTCTAGTGTGAAGGATACCGGAAAGGATCGCCGGGGCGAGGAATGGACGTATCTGGAACCGAGATGATATGACCGAGTAGATGACTTGCATTGGGCTAGGCTTTACTGTGACATGCGCCAGTACTTGACCAAATGGTGATGTGAGAGAGCGGTGACCGATCCCCTTACCATGGCTTTCTTTGATGACTTTACCGATCTTCCCCGAGCATTCCCAAGATATGGATATGGGAGAGTGACTGACGACCCAGAGAAGTACGGTGCTATGACTTAAAGCATGTCTACCCTAGATGACCAGCATACTTAGAGTTAGATTCATGTTTACATCATATGTCTCATATCATATTGCATCATGCTATCTGTGTGCATCATATGATTTATGTTATTATGGAATAACTTTCCTTGCTGAGTTCTTTTGAACTCACTCCTTTTCGCAACATATCTTGTTAGACTTTTCTGCAGGTAATACCACTGTTGGCTGTAGCAGTCAACCCTCTGGAGGCCAAGTTGAAGACTTGTATCATACTGGTGGCGATGAACCAGTTGATAAAGACGAGTAGACCGAGATCGGGACTTTTTGTAGTAGTTCAGTTTTATATTGTGTGTTAGGGATGGGATGTCGCCTCATTCACTTTTTAACCTTTTATTTGAATTTTCGGGACTATAGCTTAGTTGTTTCACTTGTTATTTGGTGAATCGGTTGTAACCTTTACTTTTAGTCGTTTCATCTTCCGCTAATATTATAGGACGGGTTTCCTCCCTCCGTTTTACACTTGATTGTTTATACTAATGAAATCCTTTCCGCACTCTGATGTTATTTGTGAATCCTTCTGAGGTACTTTCTCGACTTTTATTATTGAATTATTTGGAAATAAAATAAGGAATTGTTCTTGCTTTTGATTATATTATTGTGCTAAGTGACTATGATCGTTCCTAAACTTGATCGGCGGGACAGTAATTCACTCCCCGGGTAATCCAGATAGGGTATCCCCTTGGTGGATTTAGGGCGGGATGTGACACATAGCCACTGTGACCCAGCCAGTCACTTGGGTCAAGCGACCGCCCCTGTTATAGACAGTCTTCCAACTCTGAAATTCAGACTTTTGATCATCCACTTTTAATCTGAGTTTGGGATGATCTTAATCCGAATTTCAATCTTAACAAGTTTATAACAAAGGTGCAAATCAGTAACCTAAAATTAACACAGATCTATAACCCAAATCACCTCCCTTGATTAGATCCATCCTTTATTCGAATGCAGGGATTCGTTTTCGGACAGAATTTTCTCAAACACATTGATTAGGGAATAGAACTAATTATAACTAGGTTACCCCAACATAAAGGAGATCGATCTACACCATTCCAAAGCTGAAAGAAGAAAATGGAGTGAAGGGGATTCACTTACCTCAACCAGATTTGCCAACAAACGGGGGAAAAAGATCCAGATCGCAATCCACGCTTTCCTCACCTTCTAGCACGTGTCTTCTGCCTCCTAACCGTCCAAAACAGCAATCCCGAATATAATAATGAGTTAATAGGGTGGGTTTTGCTATTTATAGAGGACAGGGGGCAAATTATGGCAAAATCCCGCAAGCAGACCATGACGGTTGCTTGGGGCGGTTGATTGGCCCAATCAACTGCCTTAAGCAACTGCCCCCTAGTACTTTGCAGTACATGGGTGCTTTGCTTAAGGGGTTGATTCCCAACCTCAACCTAACCCTAAACAACACATGGGGGAGGTCTTACCTTCGATCCGGATATCTTCAAACACCTCTTGACTCCTACTTGGGATCCCATTTCCCAACAAGGCAGGTTCATTATCAAGAGAATCCAGATCCATGGTTTTAGGATATGGATCGTGGACTTCTATCCAGATGCTCTACAACTTAATCCGACTTGACCTTCGGGTTATTGGACCTGCAATACGGATTCCATGTTAGAAATATGGGGGTTGTTACACAATATGTCCTAGTCTAGCATGCCACATATTAGAATCAATACACACAGTATTTTGACAAATAAAAGCATTACTAGAATTAGGTAAATAATCAATTGTATCCAATACAATACAATCATTCTGAAGAAAACCATAACCATAAACTATATCACCTAAATACAAAACCAAAGAATTGTTCTCAAATACAACTCTAAAACCATGTCTCATAAGAAAATTAACAGCAACTAGATTTCTCCTAATATCTGGAGCATACAGCACGTCATGGAGTAACAGCGTCCGGCCACCTCGCAAAACTAATTTGCATGTGCCAATGCCATGAACCTCCACACTTGAGTTTTTCCCCATCATTATTCTCCTGCTTCCTCTTGGAACACGACGGTATTCCACGAAGCTCGAGCCTTCCCTTGTTATCTGTTCTGTCGCATCTGAATCAACAATCCACAAAGGATTTAGTTCAGCAAGCATAGTAGAACTTGTTACATAACAAGATGAGGTATAATACATAGTGCATACCCCCTGCTCAGTGCAATCATGAGCAAAATGACCAGGCTTTTGGCAATTGAAGCAAATCAAAGGTGATTTCTTCTTGCTAGCACTGGTCCCCCTTGAACACTTGGGGCCACTCTTGTTTTTGTTCCCACCTCTGTTACTTTTCCTGGACCGCTGAGGTTGAGCTTTTTCCCTCTTGCTCTTAAAGCCTACACCCTTACTAGTGCTTACTTCAGTGGCAAATACTTCAATGGGAGGGCCATCAGCCAACATCCGATCCTCCTCCAGCTCAAGGTGCTTGGTAGTTTGATCAAAAGTCTTGACATCATTAGCATGAGTCAAGAAGATCTTTATATGCTCCCAAGTCTTAGGTAAGACCTAATGATTGCAGAGACTTTCTCCTCATCAGTCTTTTGGCCCCCACATGCGCTCAACTCACTTATTATGTTGGACATGATGGTTATATGATGCCTCATGGTGTGACCTTGGCGCATCTTGCAATCATCAAAAGTGAGTTTGAGCTAGCGGCCTCTTGTGGTGGAAGTCCCTTCATATTGGAACTTCACAGCCTTCCCACAAAGACTTTGCAGTCCTATGCTTCTCAAACCGAAACATCAGGTCATCCCTCATGGAGCTTAGGATAGTAATCCTAGCTACCCGGTCTTTCCTCTTCCAAGCATTGTAAAGCTCAAGGTCCCTACGATACTGTGCAGTAGTACCTTCCTTAGGTGGGTACATGGTCTAATTTATGGTTTCCAGCATGTCCTGCTCTTCCTGGAGATACTACACCTTTCGGTGTCAGAGGTCATAATTCCTCTCATTCAGTTTATCTCTTTTTGTGAGGTCAGCAACTATGCTCTTGGTAGTAGCCATTTAATTAGAGACAATATACGCAAGGATGAGTTCAACTATTCTAGCATAAAACACAACACAAGCAACAACATTTCACATTAGCATAGTCAACCTATAGGATAAGCATTTAAACCAAAATAGATGCTAACAAACATTCAATCAAATTCTCATGCAAACCCACATAGACTTATATACTAGTTTCATTATATGCTAGAATAAACATCCAATCATGTTTATGTTCTGAGGTGGTTCACATAGAATGCTTTTACCTCACTAGCTCCCTCTTAGCCCCATTAGGGTCTCAATGCCCACACATCACTCAGAGTGTCAGGCCATTGGTGTCCAGTAAGTTAGAAACACATTCTGAACTGGACAAACCGCTGCCTAAAAAACCATCTCCCAAACGGAATCTCTTATGATCAAATGGAAATTTCGTCTGGTCCTCTATGACCAGTCGAACATCCATTTGGTCCTTTCTGACTAGACGGGATTCCATCTAGTCCACTGTGATCAAATGGGAGTCTGTCTAGTCAGACGGATGCCCGTCTGGTCCACAGTGACCAAACGGCATCTGCAACTCATGTACGAATTGCAGATCCAAAAAATGGAAAAATTTTGTTTTTCACCCAAAAAATTCCCAAAAAAAAGCATGAAAAATCCAGCAATTATTAAACAAAGAATACATTCTCATGCACATTTTTACAGAAGGGAAATCACAAGGATCCTCCCACTTGGATCCAAACCAAAAAAAAATTTAAGGTTTCTTAAAACCCTCTTAATTCTCCATGGGTTTCCATCAAACCTTGGATTATTCGCAGGTTTCTATAAACCCTTGATCCTCCCATTGGATCCATTCAAGAAAGCACAAACAATTGAGAGGAACCAAGAAAAGTGGGAACTTTGCTCTGATGCCAATGTAGCTAAAACTCTATATATCTATATTCGATAATAGAAGGGGAAAGATCCTTACCTGGATTTTTTTTCCCAAAAAATAGAATTACCGCAAAGTTAATTTGGATCCACGTCCTTGTTCTCCATGAACTCGTCACCGGTTTGATTCCAAAATCACAAGGCAAGGGAATGCATTCCACAACCCAAATGCCGTGTGGATTGATGGTATAAGATTGATATCCAAAGTAAGGAGAAGAAGATCCTCAAACACTTCTCCTTTCTACGTTTCTTGAAGAGAGGGAGAGATAGAGAGAGGGAGCCGCCTTTTAGGAAAATTCACGTATCCGTAATGTGATCACCCAAGTGATGCGATGGTTACCAAAATATATAACCCTGTATTTTGTAACCACCCAAAAGTTGAATATCCAATTTTTCCCTTGGACATATTATAATTAATAAAAACCCAACATAGGAGAAGATTTTAGGAGAATGAATCATTCTTCTCCCATCTGATCCATGTTTCGTTACTAGCCAACCATCAAAATCACCATCATTTTCAATTTTCAAAACCCTAACCTAAGGGTGTCAATTTATAGCCCGAATCGTTAAAACTGAGTTGCACCGGCCCGTTATAGCCCGAACCGGCCAGAACCGAACCTTAATGGGCCGTAATTGGGTTAAGGGTTGTGGAGCCTGCACCAACCCGAAACTGAACCGCAACCCGTTTTGTAATTTTACATTAAATAGTATTTGAATCATTATATTACCATTAGGTAGTTGGTATAGACAACTAAAAAAATTAAGCATGAATTCAAATATCAAATAGTCATTTTACTGCTTAATATCTAGGTTCTTGATTTCTATAGAATGGGTAGGTTTTTTTAATGGAAATTGACCAATAGCAACTTTGTTTTCAATATAATTTTCGCTTTTGTTGTAGGATGCTCAATTGTTTCTTTTTGTTTTTTGTTTTTTTTTTCTTACACACCATAATCCGTTAGTCAACCTAAATCTAAACCGTTAGCCCAAACCGTTAGTTAGCCCAAACCCAAACCGCACCAAACCGAAACCGGCCCTAAACCATTATTTTGCTAATGGACCGTGTTTGGACTAGGTGTTTTTCAGCCGAAACCGCGCCAAACCGCAACGTTGACACCCCTACCCTAACCCTTTACACTAATTTGCTCGCACATCAAATTTGATTTCCTACGAGATAGTAGTGGAGGGTGATTTTGAGTAACGCAAGACTAAAGGTGAGTGATCTTCAACGAAACGGCCGGGTGTAGGAGTAAAGGGGTGTACACGATTTCAAAGAAGCCAAGGAG
Organism: Hakea prostrata; assembly: GCF_041222555.1. Taxonomy (NCBI): domain Eukaryota; kingdom Viridiplantae; phylum Streptophyta; class Magnoliopsida; order Proteales; family Proteaceae; genus Hakea; species Hakea prostrata. The sequence continues at coordinate 32,011,640 of NC_142603.1, forward strand.
CTTGTTCGATAAATTTAAAAAGATCAAGAAGGATTTGATAAAATAAAAAAGTTGTATTTGCAGCTAACTCTTTCATTTTCATTCATAACCATTAGATTAGTTTTTGCACGTGGAGCGATCCTGATGGCTGTGGTGAAAGGGTACATTAATCCTAAAACTTACTGCTTGTCCACACTTGATTTTACCAAAAACCATAGGAGAGGTAAATGCATGTAAATCATTTTCTTTGGGATAAACATAACATGAATCAAACCTCAAGCCATCCAAATATAAATTATCCCTTTTTACAATCAGAATACCATGAGTAATTTACTTCTTCATAAATTCCTAATTTACCAAAAAAGAACATTACACGGAAGCACCCTTGTTCTAGACAACTCTAAATGATCAAAGAAGTGGTAGCTTGAAACACCATGAATGTTATGTTACGCTTCTATTCTTTCCGCAGAAACCTAATTTTACTTCAAAATAAATAATTATTCATGAATTTCGATGGTTTCATTTGCATCTGGCCTCTTTCTCCCTTTTGCCCTTGTCACAAAAATGCACCTAAAAAGTTACCAGTCAGAGCACCAACTTCATGACTAATAAAAATCATACCAAAGGTATGGGTAAAGGCATTCATTCTTGCATTCTACTGAGCACCAACAAGAATAAAGCATTTTAATGGTACAGGTTCTATCGAAGGACCAATCTGAATTAAAATCTTGCCTTCAACCTGACAATACAAGGACCAACATTACAGTGAAAATTTGAAGGCAACATTGCATCCTACTCGGCATCAACAAGAATCGAGTATTCTAATGGTACAGGTTCTATGGAATGACCAACTTTAATTTAAATCTTGCCTTCAACCTGACACTGCAAGGACAGCTCCAATTGAGAAATAACTTGCAGTCTGGTCCGCTGTCGATATTCTCAGCAAATAGAACCAAATAGTGCATTCTATAGCATTCAAAGTTATCATAATACACATAAAAAATAACAACGGATACCAGACTGTATTGAGGCTGTAGAACTATAATTTGATCGTGACACAGAAAATGAAGAAAATGAAGCCATGTTTTCTAAACAACTATAGCTTGACAGCAGTTATTTCTAGGGATTGTAATGGGCTTGCCCATTCCCTAGCCAGGAAAGCTTTTACCGATTTCTCTCCGATCGAGTGGCCACTCTCCTCCCCATGGTTGCACGAGGTGTTATCTGCATTTTCATTCCCCTATTTGAATGAAAAGCTTTCTTCCACCAAAAAAAAAAAAACAGCTTGACAGCAGTGGAATAAGTGAATAACATAATCATCTTGCAACCAAGATTGGTCCATATAAAAAAGAAGCCTTTCTAACTGAACAATCACATATCATTCCAGAACTAGATGAGACAGACAATACAATCTATACGAAACCATAATTAGAAAGCAACTAGAGGAAACTACGGTGGAAGTAAATAAAATAGATGTAGAGTAGGAAAAACAGAAAGAAGACCTCATGTACCCCGAGTTCGCTATGCATCACACCACTGAAATCAACCCTACTCATGAATCAGAATTAATGGAGAAAAAACAAATTTTAATGGAACTTCCACAACTTATTGTTGTCATCAAGATGTTGGGAGCCACCTTTCCATGTATGCGAAGCACCTCAAAGGCTACCACTAACATGAATAAAAACACTTGGTAAAGGAAAAGGAAGGAAAAGGAGAAAAAAATGGAAAACCCTAGGCATGGGTGGAGTCGGAAGGCATTGTTAGAAAGACGAAAAAAAAGAAATCTTTCCGACCCACACAAACCCAAAGTTTACGATAATTTTGCTCCCTATCCCCATCTCCTTTTTTGTTGTCGAAGCTCTTGGAAACTCGATGATTGACCAATCTCATGGCGTCGATGATTCTGCTATTTTAGAATTAAACATGAAAAGAAAACCAGAGGAGAGGGAGTAACGACGGAAATCTAAGCATGTGAGGAATTGGAAAAACATTTATTTCGGAAGTAAACATTTTTCCAGCCCTCCCAAGCCCTAACATTCCAAGAGCTATCTTCCTTCTCCGACATCTCCCGTGGACTTTGTTGATTATATAGGAAGCTAGTCAAGTCCGCTTCACCGTCCGATCAACATTACCTCTACGAGATAAGGTTTGTTATTTCACCCAAAAAACAACGAATTTTCCATGTAGGTCTACTTAGCCAAGCTTAAATTACGTGTTAGTGTCACATCATCAAGCCGGTTTCCATTCACCCAAATAGCCGAAGGAATGATACATAGTCACAAGATCACGTTTCACATACCATTCTACACTATAGACCAATCATAAGCAAAAATAAATCAACGTCATATATAATAATAAAGAAATTAATCAAATAACAATGATCTCAGAAGGATATCAAAACTAAGAGTGCGAAAGTGATGTCAAAGCTGAAATAATCAATTGGAAAGGAAAGTATAGACAAAACTCCTAAAATTACAAAAAGTAAGTGTTCTTAAACAAAATGTAACCACGAATCTCCCAAGTCTCTATTTCACGAATGGTGTTAACCAACTCATGAGTCACAGTAATCCTAGTTCGTGCAATCGTGACACTAATATTTGTCACCGTATGCATCATAATCCTCAAAATCTTGTATATTGTACAGATCTGTCACTTGCACTTTATAATCTTGATTCGTTACATTTGTATCCGGAATAATATTTAAAGTAACAAATTCCCCGAAATGTGAGTTCAAAAGAACTTAGCAAGTAGTTTACAAGCATATAACCATAATTCATAGTTTATCAAAACATCATATATTGTATCATGATATGAAGTGAAATGCAACAAGGTTACTATACTCTAAATGATGCTAGTCTTTATTTGGTAGACACGCATTAAGATAGAACATCAACCTCTTCTAGGTAGGTCTTATCACTCTGATCTCTCACGGGTTGGTTATCAGTCTTGAGATACCAAATAAAGGATAAAGGCATCCCTCTTGGATTATCACCATGGATGGGGTTTAGGTCATCCTCTCTCACACACCATTGGCATAAGGACTAGTGTGTGTCAGGGGTATACCTAGCCCAATGCATGTCAACTACTCAGTCACATCAATCTAGGTTTAGATACCTCCCTTCATGCATCTCACACTCTTAGTTTAATATCCTCCCCTATTAGAGCCAATTTATATTATGGCTCCAACTAACTCGAACTACGCCTCCTTTTAACCCTATTAGTCATCCACATATAATGAATAAGAAGCTCTCATAACCTCTCACAGGTTGGTTACTGGTCTTGAGCATCCATGAGACCAAGCCTATTATATGCAACCCTACCAATAAATGGCTTCCACAATGTGGTTGTGTCATCTCATGGATTGGTTACTAGTCTTGAGCTCCCACCATTGCACAATAGTGCCATGGGTCATCAAGCATCAATACTCTCACCGATAGGTTGTTATATGACAATGTGTTTAACCATACTCTTCTAGACCTCTTAGTCATGGCAAACAGTAATTGTGAAAAGTGGTGAGGATATCAGAGGACAATATCTCATACCACCACCGCTAATATCCCAAGCTAGGAAGTACCCAGATAGGTGTTCTCCAATTCACAATCACAACATACAACAACCTCCCAAAAAGAAATAAAAAGTTCAAATCAACATTCACAATAAAAGGTTCAAATTAACATTCACAATCCACAAACCAACTCAAGTCATAATGCCTCGAGTTTGATCCATACATCAATATCAATAACAATTGACTTGTATTTTGTAATTTTAGAACATAAACATTATTCCTAAGTCTTAAAACAGTAGCATGTGTATCAATATGCAAGTCTCATATCAAATAAAAAAGCGATAATGATTATGTACAAGTAAACGTCATCACCTTGCTATTGTTTTACAACTTCGAAAAGACACTCAAATGGTATGCTCATGCTTCCCAAAAAGTCTTAAGAACATGTTGGTTCAAAGCTGGAACTAACCCTAAAGGTCTTATATCATTAAGGGAAACAAAAACCAACACTGCAAGGAGTGGTTGGTTGAGTGGGTTGCCTGGGGTGACCAGAGGGGTACTGGTCACTTGGGCTGATTGCCCAGGGCGACTAAACCAATCAACTAGTCTCTGAATACGGACATAATCAATTGTAGGCCTCTAGGTTGGGTTGTAAACTATTCAGAAAATCATACTACTATTATAAAAGCATGAACTCAAATGGAGATGGCTAAATTTAATTTTCCACTAATATCCCTCCGAATTCATAAAATTAAATTTTACATTCCTTTGCATTAATGGTAAATTATGCCTATAATTGTAAATTCAAATTATTGAATTAATTTAATTTTTAATTTCTTCCTTATTCATTTTCCTTTAAGGTTTCGGATTTCGTTGATACAAGAAGCCGAGAAGCCGAGAAGCCGTAACAATATCCTCAGTAGACATTGATGAGGTTGTTCATCTTCCATTATAGAACTAGACCACCTCGAGCTAAACTCTGAAATCACCAGCCGGACTACCCAAGCGAGTTGGGTCGATATAAAACCCTTTCTCTTCTCATTTTCGCTGCTTCAGAAGTGGTTTTCTGCCAGCATTCTCAAGTGTGGAAGAGGGAGAGTCTGGCTCGATCCTAATGAAGTCAACGAAATCTCCATGGCTAATTCAAGTAGGTTCATCTTTCTTCCTTTTGCCTCTGTATCTCACGCCTTCGTTTTTTTCCTTTTTGTTGGTTACCTGCCTAGGCGATGTTGGTTCGGTTTGTCGAACAAATTTTATCTTCAATTCGGTCTCTCGATTTCTCTCTCAACCTCTCTCGGTCTCTCGATTCTGTCTCTCGACCTCTCTGAATCTCTCTCTGTCTGATTCTCAAACCCTCTCGATCTCTCTCATTCTCCCTCGATCTGTTTTTCGTAGTTGTGAGTATAATCCTCTGTTGCGGAAGGCTTTCACCCAACCCTAAAATTACACGAACCAACCTCTCTTCCATGAGTTGCTTTTTTCTGCTTTTGCTGTGTTTTTGTAACTTATGACGCTATTACCAGTGTTTAGGTTCCCAGAGATGTGGTCTAGACCACTCAAAATCAAAATAAGCTCAACGCGGGGAGAATCGCAACAAGATACATATGTAGGAGGTCTTCGAGCAATGGTAAAGACCTTAGTGAAGAGTAAAAGGCTGCAGAAAACGTTTACATCAAGATGCATTTCTCAAATTTTCTAATCGATTAGTTGTTTATTTGTTCTTCAACTATTTGAAATGGAGACTATGTAGTGATTTTAATGAACTCAATTTTATGGCCGAGTTTGATAGATATGCGTGCCGTTAAGTCTTACTAACGTTTTTGCTTTTTACTATTCCTAATTTTGAGCTTTCGATTCCGATTATTGTTGGTAGATCCAGAGGGGTGGTTTTAAGTGAAAAAAATATAGCGAACTGACAAGAAAATATAGAGAAGTTTATATAAAGAGAAAGAAAATGGAGTGGAAATTAGCCACTTTACTTGGGATTCTTGGATTGGAGTCTTATAATCCTTGCACCTTTGAAAGGTTAAATCACAATTTCCTGTGAAAGAGCATGCCACTGTTCCTTTATTTTCTTATTCTAGCAGGAAAGATGGAACATATTTTCAGTTTTGTCCTGTTAAGAGAAATTATTTGATAATATGATGGTACAATGCTACTCAGCACAGAATCATCTTCTTCTTTCTTTTTTTTCCTTTTTTCCAGGTGCCTGATATTGGCTACCAGTTGTTCTATTCTTTCCCATGGATGATTCCTTCTATGCAAAGCAAACGTTTATGAGGAGGTTATTTCTAATTTTCCTTGATCTATGAGTGTCTGTTTCATTTTTTGTTGCTAGAATGATGTGGTGTAGTAGCTCAATAGTTCAAAAAAGTAAATTATGTAATATTGTAGCTTTAGTTTGCTAAGTTTGTGCTTTCTTGGCCAATTGACATCCTTCCCAGACAATATATCATCTTTTTTGCCGTTTCTCCATTATTAACAGCCCCTTTCCTTCCCCCTTTATAGTAGGCCCAAAATAGAAGGTTTTGGGTTACATTTTTCGTTGATGAAGTGACATCTCTCTAGAACTTGGATGAATATGCTTGTTATCCACCACCATCCAGGCTAGAATATGCACTTTCAGGAGACTATCTTGGACATTGCTTGCAAATAATATTTGATGTTGAATCTATATTGCTGTAAAGATGTTGAAACCTCTACTCTCTACAATATGCACTAGGATATTTTGTGGTTAAGAAGCCCAGCCATGACGATTACAAACTTAGTCATGAAAAGAACTCTGTGTATTTAATGATTTATACAAATGTACTGACTTACAACAAAATGAGAGAAGTAAAGAAGAATTAGAAGTGGGGAAGAAAAAAAATTTAATGTCATCACAATTAATGTTACATTAAATTATTGATATATTTTATATGTAAAATTCCACTAGCTATACTCATCATTCATTCTCAACATCCTAGTGGCTGGTATTCTTGATGTGGCTTAAACCAAATTGGATGAGAAGATGATGATGATCATCAGCCCCGAACCAGAGAAGAAAATTTTTTACTGCAAAATTTTCTTATCGATTCTGTAAGTTTGATTTTCTTACGTTTTGTGTTAAACATAACCTTTATATTATTTTTCTTAAATGGAATGGAATGTAAATTTACCTACATCTTGTAATTTGCATCAATAGGAACTTATCTTCTTGTACCTTGTTATTTGGTGTTTAAGCACTACATTCGGATTTGTTTAACCGTGACTCTCATTAAATAGAGGGTCATAATTTGTTCTTCCTAATGGCTTCCCATGGCTTCCATTGATACTCAAGAAAGGCAAAAACATCGAGGATTGGTGTATAAGTTACATTTTACATTTCATTCCATCAGCATGTTGAGGAAGACATCGATGGGAATCTTATAATGATTATCATATGATTGCAGGGTGGTCATTCGCTGCATGCTTCATTCGTACGCCGTCTATCAGGTTTCTCTTAAGTTCTACTGAGTGTAGGAGCCTTGTGCATTAGATATGGTCTTATTTAAATTGTTGCATCCAGCAAAGTGAAGCTTTTCACCATGTTTTGTTTGATTTTTTGTAAGAAAACAGAGCTGCTTTTTGTTGCACTCTAAGATATATATTGTTGGTGTAACTTAGAGGAGGGGGGGGGGTGATTAGGTTGTACCTAGTGGATTATCTCAAATTCTCGGTTTAATTGCAATTTCAAAGTAAGTTGACAATTTAAATGAAATTCGATAATGACAAGCAATCACAACACAAGAATTTATAGTAGTTTGACTTTACAAGTCTACGTCCACTGCTCTCTTGGCCTCAAGAGAGTATTCCACTATTGATTCTCTTTCAATACAATGGGTAGAGATCAAACCCTTATAATAATCTTTGTTATGGGGCAAGAGTACCCTTTACAATCTTTGTTTAGAAAGTAGGACAAGAGCACCCTTCACAATCTTTATTTACGAGCAAGAGCACCCAATCAATCTTTGTTAATGGGCAAGAGCACCCAATGACCAATTCTAATCTACCTAGAATAGAATTGAAACAATTTACAAAAGAAGGGATGTTACCTTAACAAGAGGTGTGACACTTTACCTCTTATGTGAGTGTGATGCAATGTGAGTTGTATGCTTAAATGGAAATGTATGCACCACCAACGCCTTTAATCATCTCAAGCTTGGCTTCCACAAGCTTAGAAATACCTTGGTATATTTCTTCAAGGTTGGAGAGGATGAGAGGCAAAGCACAACGCCTTTAGTCACCTCGAGCTTGGTTTCCACAAGCTTGCTTAATACCTTGGAATGTTCTTCAAGGTTGGGGAGAAGGTGAAAGGCAAAGCACAAGGCTTTCTTGCAATTTGAGAGCTTAGGATCACTTGGGGAGTGGGTGATCAAGTGTGAGTGTTCAACCTCTCAAATGAGGTGAATTGGGATTATATAGAGCACCTTTGAGTGCCAAAACCCAATCCCCAACAGATAGAAAACGGACACATTTTAAATCCAATTTTCATCCGTTATAGGCATCTTTGAACCAGACGGTCATCCGTCTCAGACGGAATTCCATCTGAGCTTCTGTGACTTAGAATCACTGACAGCAAACCAGACGGTCGTTCGTTAGCCCAATCATGTGCATATCATGTCACTAGACTGACCTAGGACATAGTAAGAAGATGTATGAGGTTTAGGGTTGAACAAAAAGTCCAAAAACCCAAGCCAAGTCCATGTCCTAAAGTAGGACAGCAAATAGGGCACCAGACGAATGACCGTCTGATGCCCTATTTGCTGTCCTACTTTAGGACATGGACTTGGCTTGGGTTTTTGGACTTTTTGTTCAACCCTAAACCTCATACACCTTCCTACTATGTCCTAGGTTAGTCTAGTGACATGATATGCACATGATTACATACAATTACATGAGAGTGCATATGGAGGTGTCCTAAGTCCTAACTTCATCTAAGTCTTGATCATTGAAGTTATTGAGTCTTCTTGTATTCCATTCTTCATGATTATCTTCATGTCCATCTTGGCATGATCATCTTGATTTGGACTTCATGTCCATCTTCATGTCCATCTTGGCATGATCTTGGCTTTGGCTTGGCTTGAGCATATGGCTTTGACTTGGAGTTGGTACAGTTGTTTCTCATATTGAACTAAAACAACACAACTCAATATAGCCATTAGTAATTCATGTTTGTTATCATCAAAACCAATGGAGGCTGATGTGGCAAATGCTGACATGGCATTTTCCAACATATATATATTTATCTACCTTGAAGCTACATTTGTTGTCCCAACTCCCAAAACTGATTATGGGCTGAACACTGATACAAGCAACACTTTTAAGGAAATGGAACCAAAGGTGGTCTAGTAGTATAACTTTGCTGAATTTTTCATAACATTGGATGAATCACTTGCTATAGCTTAGTAGAATTCCTTTAGCAGTTCTGCCTGACCTTTAACAGTCCCATCAATTCTGCTCCTTTGAATCACCTTTCTCAACTAGGAGAGTCAATCGGTTGGTCTGATCTAGCTTCAGTCAGGCTGCACTGAATTTTTACAGCAGGGTAAAAATGGTTAAATGATGTTTACGGTTCATGCGATGGTTGCTGATTAACTAATTCTAGTGACATAATAAACTCAAATTAGCATAATAGAGGTTAAAAACAGAAACAACAGCAATGGGTCATGGCGAAACAGATCAAGTTAGGATAAGGGTTAGGGGGCACAGAGCAGGGGAGTGCTTGGCCAGAATTTGGATGGATTCCTACGGTTGGAATGGACTGGGTGAATTTAGAACTTGGAAAACAAAGAAAAATTGAGAATCTAGGGTGGAATTTGAACTTACTGTTAATGATGAATAAAACTTGAGATCAGATTAGCTGACTGAGGAAGTAATGTAACATTGATAAAGAACCAAAGAACCATCCAGGCTTCCTATCCCAAGGCAATCAGACCAAACATTGTTTCCATCTTTTGATCATACACAAGAATAGATCAATAGAGACACAGAGAGTTTAAAAAAGCTTTTCATTAATAAAAGTTACATGTCTGACGCTTGTCTACTTGGCAACCTTATATAAAAGATTGCAAAAACATACCCCTAAACTAAAAAGGGAAGGCCTAACCCAATTCATAACCCATTAAGAAGCTTAAAATGCTAGGAAATTAGGCTCAAAACATGGCTGGACTTGTAGAATCCTAACCCAACCAACCTCACTAAAGCACTTAACCATAGTTAATTGTAATTAAAAAAACCATATCAAACTGATTTCTATTTGAACTAACCTACAAGGCTACAACAACTTAAGACTAGCATAAGTAAAGAAACCAACTAGCTTATTCCATATGCAACCATATTCCCATTAAAAGAAGCCTCTTATGTTTATGCATCTGCATTGCTCTCAATCCACAAGTATCTGCCCTGGTTTCTTAGGGCAAGTTGAATTTAGCCTGCAACATACTAAAAAGGTAGGGTGTTTTGTAGTAAAAATAACTCATTCCCATTCCTAGGTCTTTAAAACTTGTGGATACTGAAAAGGTAAGTGCTCCCATGACTACCAAACCAGCCTTCCCCCCCCCCCCCACTTTTCCCCCAAAAAACAAAGGAAAAAAAAAAAAAAGGAAGAAAAAGAGAGGGTGAAATGAAGAGAGAGACCAGGCAACACTGTAATATGTTACAATATAGTAAATATTTACCCCAAAAAAAAAAAATAATATATAGAAACCAGCTTCCTGACTATGCACATACTGTTGATTTGCATAAATGTTATGTACATATTGGCACCTGGAAGTATAGTGTCACCATAAAATTTGTTTTCATTCTTTCTTTCTTTCTTTCTCTTCTTTCTCTTTTTTTTTTTCCATAACTTGTCATCTAAAAAGATTCAGCAAATTTCAAGGACCAAACTTTAGAGTCTCTACAATGTTTTGTGTACAAAGAGATTATTCCAGGTACATCAGCATGCGAAGAGACCGTTGCAGAGAGAGGCTGGAAGTTTGTGTTCCCAACACACCAGTAGAGAGCCCATTCCAGATTACAGAGAGTGTACTTAAAAGCTTTAGTCCAATTCTCTTGTTTGTTGAAACTCTATGTGATGGTGTAGTTCTTCACTCTATCATTCTCAATCCTACAAAGTGAACCGGAGATGGTTAGAAATATATAAAATTAAACAGATAGTAGCAGCAATCATTCCTTCTAGGTTACTATTGGCTTAATACAAAGAGTTTGTGTATGTGTGTTTTTAATTTCAAATATAGGCAACTAAAATGAATCACTATTAATATGTTCAATTCAATTCTTAAATGTTAACATCCATGTGCAGATGCATATGTTGGCATGCATTCAAATATGGACAACCTAAGTAAATTAAATAACAAATATTATAAATGTATTGAAAAACACTAAAACATGCTTATGCATTGGATATTCATAAATATTATATGCATATAATGTATAATGCAATAATGTATCTTTCTTATACAGTTAGAACAAAAATCTTACTAAATTAATCCTCAAATGCCAAAATTCCATAGCAAACAAATGAACAATACCAAACTACCAAAAATACAACAAACCTAGAATAAATAATACCATTATGTTTACTAACGAATGCTTAATCCACGTGAACAAACCACACAAGCATATGCACGTGTGTCCTTACTAGTACATAGAAAAATATGAAGTAATACTAGAACATGATCTAACAAGATTTAAGCATTCAAAACAAAGGAAACGAAAACCTAGCAAATCCTAAGTTAGGTATTTTTCTGAAATCAATCCGGAAAAGTCACGAATGAACCAGAGTAAAAGGGGATTCAATTTAGGCCAAAGATAAGAGATAAACTAGGATGATACAATAACTAGAAGGCTCCAGTCTAAATGGTACAATAAATCAATCGCGATAAAGAATTAGAAAGAACGAGGATGAGTACTAACCTTAAAGAAAGTTACTCGCCGCGTGGAAAGCTTTTCGTAAGATTTCCACGCAACTTTTCACCTTCGCAGAGTACTCTTTAACAAGCTCTAACGTCCTCTAATGACTGGTCTCAATGACACATTTTATAATGAAAATACATTAAATAGAGCCTCAAAAATCTAATTTTTCGAAATTGCCCTTTTCCACCTAGAACTAGGCTTGTCGCCTATTCTATACTCCAGGAGCATAATCAAGGCCTAGAAAGCTCATGGCTCTACTCTAGCTCCTATTCTACACTCCAAAAGGGTCTTACCTGATTTTTGGGACCTTCCACATGTGTCATCAATGAACACTTGATTTATCTATCAAATCCATCAACGTCTAAGTTATATCTCCTTCCAAACTCTAATAGAACTCTCAACTCAGCATCATCTCCATCCACTTTCATTGGTTCGGATTCCTGTCACATCCCCCAAGCTGGTACCCAATTACACAAATACCCGAAGGTGTGATACACAGCCCCAAAGATCAAGTCTCAAACAATCATCCAACCATTCCACATAATAGTGCAATCATGAGCAAGAATAAATCAATATATTAATATAATTAAAGGATAAAATCAAATGTTAAGTATCTCAGGAGGATCTCAAAACCAATATCAGAGTGCTGAAGTGACGTCAAATAATCAGAGTGCAAAAAGTAATATTAGATCTAAAGTATACAAATTGAAAAGAATAAAGGAAAGTCAACACTATCCTAAGTGTTACATTAGGTACGTATCCTTAAGTAAAATATAGTTCTTAGATTCAAAAATCTCCGTATCACGAAAGGTATGGACCAGCTTGTGAGTTGAGCTAATTTTGGTACGCGCAGTTGATATGGAGAAAATATGATCGAACCGGGTTCATACCTGGTCTGATCCCCGACTTCGGTCTAGACAGAAGGAATCGACTCGCTCCCGAGCGAACCGAATCCGTAAGATGGCTTGCTGAGGAAGAAAACTTATTCAGCTACAAGCACGCCCTAATTCAACTTATGAATTAGGTTAATTACCCTAATGATGGCAGACTCAAATTGACGGCTGCGGCTAATCATTATCGAAGGGATAAACATTGCATAACCTAAAGGTTATCACAGGAGTTCTCTACTAGTCCAAACTAGTAGAAGTCTATCGCTCAACGGATCTAACTGTTAAGATCCAACGACTATCCGAAGAAGGCTCAAGTGCATCCAATGAAGGAGATTCGAAGGTACACTCTATATAAACCTCACTGCCATACGAGGTGAGGGACGAAGATTAATATACACACTGGTAGACATAAACTATCAGGGGCTCACGATCTAGATCACCTTTCTCAGTTCTTCATTCCTTAGCTTTGTGCTTCTAGCAGAGCCATTTGTGATTAAGTTCATCAACTGACTTAGCCTTCAGAGGTGGACTCCCGACCCCCGCGGTCGGGCCACATCTGACGCTTTCGTTTTGTAGGTCATCTCGAGGAGATCTATGGGCTGAGCAGATTTTGGACGCATCAGCAGTCAAGACACGAACATTCTTCACCGTGAACGTCATAGTCGCCAAAACCTTGTACATTGTACGGATCGATCGTTAGTTCTTGTATTCTTGGATTTCGGTAACATCTGTATCTGCAGCAAAGTCTAAAACAACATTGTCCCCAAAGGGTGAGCTCAAAAGAACTCAGCGAGTATCTCACAAACAAATAACCAATATCATAGTCCAAATCCATACATTATATGATGCAATATGGTATGAGACAAAATGCAAGTAATGCAACTATACTCTAACAGATGCTAGTCTCTAATGGCAGACACGCATTAAGATGGAACACCATCCTCCTTTGGGTAGGTATCGTCACTTTGATCTCTCACGGTTTGGTTACTGGTCTTGAGATCCTGGGTAAGGGATCAAGGCATCCCTCTCGAATTATCACCATGGCTAGGGTTGTGAAATCCAGCCCAAACCCTAATCCGAAAATCTATTTGTTTGTAGGACTGAAGACACGAAGTGAAAGTAGAAGACAGTTGTGGGCCATCTCAGTTGAATCCATTGAGTCTGACCTAGAGCCAATGGAGATTGATTGTGAAACCCAGCCCTAACCTTGACCCGAAAACCTTGTTGTATGTAGGTCCAAAGACCCGAAGTAAAGGAAGAAGCCAACTATGGGCCATCTCAGTGGAAGACATGGTGTTTGACCCAGAACCCATAGAAGTTGATGATGGTGTTCCATACTTGGAAGCTTTGTCAGATTTAGAAATGAAACTGCATCTTGATGAAGATGAGACTAGTTGATGGACTTAAAGTGTAGTTGGATATGATTTGAAGGCATTCCTCTATACTAGGTAAGTCATATGTTGTGTTGGGAGAAGCTCATTGGATTTGGATTTGATTTAGACCTTCATTTCCCTGTTTTGGCCTTGCTATCTTGCTTGGTCGCCTGGGTGGTCGATTGGGCCAATCGACCAACCAATCGACCAACAGGGACAGAATATGCCAAAGATCCCCTGTTAGGTTTGTTGGTGCTCTATATAATAGAAGTACGTGTTTTTTAGCCTCCTTTGTTTCTAAAACCCTCAGAGAACGTGGGAAGCCTCTTTCAAAGCCTCTCCTTGGTGTTTGTGAAGAACTCTTGCAAGATCTTAAGTTCTTCATCTCTTGTTCATCTTCAAGGTTAGTAATCTCTTGTTTTCTTATTGATTTACTCTTGTTTGATCTAGTTCTTATTACTGTGATTATGAAGAAGGTATTGCAACCTTGCAAACACCTCTTCTACAATCTCCTATGATGAGAATGAATCTCCATTCATTTCATTCATGCTATGATATTCATACTTGATTCTTATGATTTCTTCATGAAGCCATGATCATTCTTTCGATTTGATTTCTCTAGCATGTTAGATCTATTTTCATGTTAGTTTTATGTATGATCTACTGATTATGTTCTACTAGAATGAGATGTTATAATCTCTAGTTCCTCTCTTGAGTTCATAGCTTGTTTTCATTGAAAACAATGATTTTTACCGAATTAGAAAGTCATGTCTTCAAATTAGTAAGTATTGTTTTTGACCATTGTTAGTGTCTAATCTATGCTAGGTAGTCTAAGATTACTGTTCTTAATGATCCCTTAAAATTTCGAAGTGTTTTGAATCTCGGAAGATGAGTTTCGAATCAAAATTCTGATTTTAGCTGCATATTGTTCAGGTCATCGATTGGACCAAGCTACCACCCAATAGACCAAGGCTGATAGTAGCTGTGTTCTTCGTCTGATTTGATTCATTTGACCTCTGATCTTCTAGGCCTCTTTCCTAATGTTGTATCTATGCTTGTTTAGGGTTTATTTGCTAAGTTTGGAACCATTCTCTTTGATCTTCGGATATCCATCGAAGTTAATTAAGTTAAGGACAGTTGTTTCCATATTAACATAGATTGCGTAAATCTTAGTTTCTATTTTGGGAATTTCATAGATTCACTACCATTCTTATACTTTCATAGTATGATGCTACTGCTGTAAGTACTTCAAGCACAATAGTACCTTGTTCATGTATTTCCTTATTACTTGATTCATGTATGATTACTTATCCTTGTCATTTAGTTATGCAATTGATCATGTTTATATGTATCTTTCTATATGATGAGATATCGGTTGTGTGTGTTGTGATTGAATTGGGGATGTGATTGATTAGGTATGATTTCGGATTAGGGATGTCATTTTGACATTTTTGTCCTTGGACATCAGTGGGAATAGTATGGGATATTTTCGATGGTGCCCTTGACGCTCCCGGAATTGGGCGCCAAGACCGATAGATGAGAACGGGTGTGTTGTGATTGAATTGGGAAGTGATTGATTAGGAGATTCGGTTGGGGAATGTCCTTTTGACATTTTTGTCCTTAGACATCCGTGGGAATAGTATGGGATATTTCCGATGGTGCCCTTTGACGCTTTCCCCGATTATTGGTTGTCGCTCAAGACCGGTAACCAACCTGTGAGAGGACATGGATCACATTGTAGGGGCCATTCATTGGTAGGGTTGCAAATAGTAGACTTGGTTTTATGGGCGCTCGAGACCGGTAAGTATATCCGTGAGGGATACGTTGACTCTAGTGAGAAGGATACCAGAAAGGATCTCAAGAGGGGAGGAACGGAAATATCTAACTTTGACTTGATATAACCAAGTAGATGACTTGCATTTGGCTAAGCTTTATCTTGACATGCGCCAATACTTAGACCAAACGGTGATGTGATAGAGCGGTGACCAAAACCCCGGCCATGGAATGTCCAAGAGGGATGCAGGACCCATTACCAACCGAAAGAGAGTGATTGGACCAGACCCAAAGAAGTATGGTGCTATGACTTAAAGCATGTCTGCCAATAGAGACCAACATACGTAGAGTTAGACTCATATATGCATAGTTTGTTCATATCGTATTGCATTTGTTATGTTTTGCTATCATGTTATTTATGTTGCTATGGATATAACTTGCCTTGTTGAGTTCTTTTGAACTCACTCCTTTTTGTGCAAATATCTTTGTTAGATTATTCTACAGTTCCTGAAGAATATGACGGCCAGTACTACGAAGTGCAAGCCGATGAAGCATACTACTCTCAAGGTGCTAGCGGTTACAAAGATTACGGTGAAGATACCCCGTGTGATCATGCTGCGTACCAGGATTAGCCCTACCTTGAGTGGAAGCGGCTGTGTTTAGTTTATTTAGTTTATGTATATGAAGCTACACTTTATAAGACAGAAGAGACCTTAGTTTAGTTTGATTATTTATTTTCTTTTTCTCTTTTGAGAATCAAGTGTAATCTTTCCTTTTTAGTTTTCGAGCTACATTTCCACTGTGATATGTGGAGTGATTTTTTCGCACACTCTACCTTTTGATTATTATATATTGATATCATTCTTTCCACACTCTGATACATTTTTCATTCTCTCTTCTTATCTTGATCTCTTGTTTATATTATTACACATTGATTATATTCTTGTTCATATTTATGTTATTGTGTATGTGGGAGGATGATTTCCTCGATACTTGTTGTCACATCCACCCCACCGGTACCCTACTTGGCATACTTGAGTGTGTGATCCACAGCCCCGAAGAGCAAGTATCGAGGAAATCATCCTCCCACATGCGCAATAACATAATCATGAACAAGATAAATCAATGTGTAATAATATAAACAAGAGATCAAGATAAGAAGAGAGAATGACAATATAATCAGAGTGCGGAAATAATGATACTAATATATAATAATCAAAATGTAGAGTGCACGGAAAATCACTCCACATAATACAACGGAAATGTAGTTCGAAATCTAAAAGGGAAAGATTACAACTGATTCTCAAAGAAAGAAAGAAAAGAAAAGATCAAACTAAACTAAGGTCTCTTCGGTCTTATAAAGAATGTCTTCATAAACATAAACAAAAGAAACTAAGCAAGGCCGCTTCCACTCCAGAGTAAGACTAATCTTGGTACGCAACATAATCACTTGAGGGATTTTCAATGTAATCTTCGTAACCACTAGCACCTTGAGTGAAGTGTGCTTCATCGGTTTGCGTCTCGTAGTACTGGCCTTCATATTCTTCAGTACCTATAGGATAATCTAACAAAGATATTTGCACAAAAAGGAGTGAGTTCGAAAGAACTCAGCAAGGCAAGTTATTCCATAACAACATAAACAACATGATAGCAAAACATAGTATGATGCAATATGATATGAAACAGACAATGCATGTATGAATCTAACTCTATGTATGTTGGTCTCTATAGGCAGACATGATTTAAATCATAACACCATACTTCTTTGGGTAGGTCAAGTCACTCTCCCTCAACCATCTAGGTATCTTGGGCTCTGCCGGTGGTAGTTGGGTCCTGCATCCCTCGAAACATTCCATGGCAGGGGTTTAGGTCACTGCTCTCTCACATCACCATTGGTCTAAGTACTGGCGCATGTCAAGGTAAAGCCTAGCCAAATGCAAGTCATCTACTTAGTTATATCAAGTTAGAGTCAGAACGTCCAATCCTCGCCCCGGGCGATCCTTTCTGGTATCCTTCTCACTAGAGTCAGCATAGTCCCGGACTACGGATTCATCAACCCTATTGATCATCCACAAATAATAGACGGGAAGCTCTCATGTTCTCTCATGGGTTGGCTACCGGTCTTGAGCACCCATGAGCCCAAGTCTACTATTTGCAACCCTATCAATAAATGACCCTCACAATGTGATTCATGTCCTCTCACGGGTTGGTTACCGGTCTTGAGCGCCCATAAATCTCCATTGCTGTCACTGGTCGTTCGGTCTCAATACCCTTCCGAATCGGCTATGATATAATAGGGTATTCCTAGCCAAACACCGCTATACAAGCCCTAGGTATGACAACCAATAATCCGGGAAAGCGTCAAATGGCACCATCGAAAATATCCCATACTATTCCCACTGATGTCCAAGGACAGAAATGTCAAAAGGAAATTCCCCAACCCCAAATCATAACTAATCAATCACATTCCCAATTCAGTCATAACATACACAACTGATATCTCATCATACAGACAGATACATATAAACATGATCATTTGCATATGTTAATGACAAGGATAAGTAATCATACATGAATCAAATAATAAAGAGATACATGAGTAAGGTACTAATGTACTTGAAGTACTTACAAAACTAGTATTATATTCTGAAGGTATAAGAACGGCAGTGAATCTATGAAATTCCCAAAATAGAAACTCATATTCACACAATCTATGTTAATATAGAAACAACTGTCCTTACCTTAAATAGCTTTCGATGAATATCCAAAGATCAAAGAGAATGGTTCTAAACTTAGCAAATAAACCCTAAACAAGCATAGATATATCATTAGGAAAGAGGCCTAGAAGATCGGAGATCAAACGAATCAAATCGGACGAAGAACACTGCTACTATCAGCCTTGGTTGATTGGGTGGTAGCTTGGCCCAGTCGACCAAGCAATCGACCACCTGAACAGTACGCAGCAGAAATCTGATTTTCAATCCAAAACTCATTCTACAATATCCGAAACACTACGAAACTTGGAGGAAACCTTTAAAACAGTAATCTAATACTAAAATAGCATAGATTAGTCACTAACAATGATAAAAAGAAAACAATACTTACTAATTTGGAAACATTACTTTCTAATTCGGTAAAAATCATAGTTTTTGATGAAAACACGCTATGAACTCAAGAGAAAAACTAGAGATGACAAGATCTCATTCTAGTAGAACATAATTAGGTAATCATACACGAAACTAACATGCAAAATAGATCTAACATGCTAGAGAAATCAAATCGAAAGAGTGATCATGGCTTCATGAAGAAATCTTTTTTTTTTTTTGGTAAAGGCTTCATGAAGAAATCACAAGGATCATGGTTAAGATCAATATGAAGATCATAGTACCATAAGAATGAATGGAGATTGTAGAAGAGATGGTTACAAGGATACAACATCTTCTTCATAATCTCAATACAGAGAATAGATCATAGTAAGAGTAGATCAATACCATACAAGAGAGATTACTAACCTTTGATTGAAGAACAAGAGATGAAGAACTTGAGATCTTGCAAGAGTTCTTCACAAACACCAAGGAGAGGCTTTGAAAGAGGCTTCCCACGTTCTTTGAGGGTCTTAGAAACAAAGGAGGCTAAGAAACACGTACTTCTATTATATAGAGCACCAATAGACCTAACAGGGGGATCTTTGGTAGATTCTGTCCCTGTTGGTCGATTGGCCCAATCGACCACCCAGGCGACCAAGCAAGACAGCAAGGCCAAAATAGGGAAATGAAGGTCTAAATCAAATCCAAATCCAATGAGCTTCTCCCAACACAACATATGACTTACCTAGTATAGAGGAATACCTTCAAATCATGTCCAACTACACTTTAAGTCCATCAACTAGTCTCATCTTCATCAAGGTGCAGTTTCATTTCTAAATCTATCAAAGCTTCCAAGTATGGAACACCATCATCAACTTCCATGGGTTCTGGGTCAAACACCATGTCTTCCACTGAGATGGCTCATAGTTGGCTTCTTCCTTTACTTCGGGTCTTTGGACCTACAAACAACAGAGTTTCAGAGTCAAGGTTAGGGATGGGTTTCACACTTGTTTTTCGGGGCTGTGGATCACACACTCGGGTATGCCAGGTAGGGTACTGGCTGGGTGGATGTGACATTGATGATGGAGTTTCTTCTATGGAAACCCTACCAAACTGAGAAGAAGTTGCAACTTGTTGGGGAAGAGCTTGGTTGATGGACTTGAACCCTAACTTACACTCTTTGGAAGGTCCTATAATGCTAGGTAAGACCCTTTGTTGAGTTGGGAAAAGTCCCAATTGAGTTTGTGAATTTTGGAGAAGTTAAGACTTGTTTTGGCTTTGCTGACTGCTTTGAGCGACCAAGTCTGACCGACCAAAGATGCCAAGGATAGTTGTGGCACTCTTTGATTTTTAGGTTTTTGAAGCCCTAATTATTGTATCTTTGAACTAATTCGTCCCATCATGTTCTAAAGCCTCTGAAGAATGTGGGAAGCACCTCCTAACACTCTCCTTGAAGCTTTGGAAGATCCTCAACATTCGCCAAAGTTCTTTTGTTGATTCTTCTTCTACAAGGGTGGTAAACACTCACTCTCTCTAGATTTACTCTCTCATTGTTCTCTACCTACCTCTATGATTATGAGGAAGGCCTTATACCATTGTTATGACCTTTCCTTTAATCCCTGTAGTTTTAGTGTGAATCCACATTCATTCTATTACTTTGTGAATCTACACAAGATGATTTCGAAGGGAAATCAAGTGTAATTTTCACGAATGCATATTCATTCGAAGATTTTAGATTTTGTTGCATGTTAGATTCATTCCTATGATAGTTTTTGATTATGATCTACTGTTCTTTCTTGCCTAGAGTGAATCTCATTCTCTTTAGCCTTTTCGTAGAATCCATTCACTGATATTGGTAAAAGCCTAGTTTATGATTAAATTGGATTTCTATTCCATTGATCATTCTTGATGCTTAGACTATGCTAGATAATCTTATTGTACTACTATAGAATTTCCCTTAAAATTTTGGAGTGTTTCGAATGCCGGAAGATGAGTTTTGGATCAAAATCTAGAGTTACTGTCCATACAAGAGCACCTTGGTAGCTCCAAGTGACCAAGCATGACCGATCAAAGGGGTCAATGACAGCAACTTTTCCCAGTTCGGTTTGTTTTGATCTCTAGTCTTTTCCTATCTATGTTTGTTTAGGGTTTCTTTGATAAAATTTGGACCTGTCCTTAGATTTTTCTCCAGAGTTATTCGAATCAAGTTAAGGTAAGGACGTTCGTTTACAAATAACCTAAATTACATGTTTGCTCATATTGGAATTGAATTGCATGATCATACTACTGTTTTCAAGACTTGCTTATAATTGTGTTGTTCCTGTAACTACTGTAACTATAGTAGGACATTACTCATGTGATTTACTTGTCTATATTGAATATGAATGAATCGTTATTACTCATGAGAATGGTTTATCAAGTAATGATTGTGTTTGATTGAATTGAGATGTGATTTCCTAAGTTGTAACTGGGGAATGGAGAATGCCTTTTTGGCATTTCTGTCTTCGGACACCAATGGAGGTGGTATGGGACGCTTTCCTATGGTGCCCTTTGACGCTTTCCCTGATTACTAGTTGACATACCTAGGGCATATCTAGTAGTGTTTGGCAAGGGATACCCTGTTATATCAGACTCTATCGGAGGTGAATTGAGACCGAGTGACCCGTGGTAGCAATGGGAATTTGTGGGTGCTCAAGACTGGTAACCAACTAGTGAGAGAACATCAATCACATTCGGAGGGGCTATTTATTGGTAGGGTCGCATTTAATAGAATTGGGCTCATGGGCGCTCAAGATCGATAACCAACTGGTGAGAGGACATGAGAGCTTCCCATTTATTATTTGTGGATGACCAATGGGGTTAAGAGTCCGTAGTCTAAGTTGGTCGGAGCCATAGGATACGATGACTCTAGGGGGGAAGATATCAGAAAGGATTGCGAGAGGCAAGGAATGGAAGTATCTAACCCTAAGTTGATATAACTAAGTAGATGACCTGTATTGGGCTAAGATTTAACTTAACATGCGCTAATACTCAGACTATTGGTGGTGAGCGATAGTGTTGACATACAGCCATGGAATGTCCGAGAGGGATGCAAGACCCAATTACTGTCACACCCCACCCAGCTGGATTCGGTCATACTCGAATACCCGTGGGTGATACACCGTAAGATCTAAGTTCGGTGACAATTCCACACAATATATGATATAGTAAAATCAAATGGACAAGAATAAATCAAGTTTCAAATATAGAGTTATCAAAATAGAAATAATGAATACAATCATCCATTACTTCAAAATAAAAAGTATAACATCAGAGTTTTGAAAAGAAAAGAGGGTAATTTTCATCACAGCGGAAAACTAAACTAGACTAGTTCTCTAATGGAATCCCAGCCAAAAGAACAGTCTTGACACTTGCATGAATCGTTGTGCAAGTCCACTTCTTCTTCGGTCACTCCTTCAAGAAGATATGTCGGCAACGAATCCTCCATTTTGAAGAAATCCTCATAACCTGCAGTATAATCTAATAGAAAAAAACATATAAAAGGAATGAGTTCAATAGAACTTAGTGAGGTCAACTCAACATCATATCCTGCATTCATTCACAAGATTCCACACCACACATAACATGAATATCGATAATGTAATTAATGACAATGATATGATATATGAATGATTATGATATTATGCTCTTAACTTTGTCATGAAGTCTCTATGGTAGACACACATTAAGTCATACACCAGTGTTCTTTAGGCAGTCTTAGTCACTCTTCCCTCACGGCACTCAAGCACGTCTATTAGGTTCTCTGCGGTCATTGGGTAAAGTCCTGTCAAGCCATGGTTGGAGATTAGGTCACCACTCTCTCACATCACCATTGTTATAAGATCTGGCGCGTGTCAAGGATAATCCTAGGCCCAATGCAAAGTCATAGAGTCTCGTACTACATGTGATATAGATACTTTCCCTATGACACCAACCAACTCGGTTCAGTATCCAATATCTCCCCTCATGCCTAGTACCCTATTGGTTCGATATTTTCCCACCTATGAATGGAATCCTCAACGGGAGGCATCTGTTGGATCCCATTCCTTAACCCAGTGGTCATCCACATATAATGGACATGATGATCTCCATATCCTCTCATGAGTTGGTTACCGGTCTTGAGCGCCATGGGCCCTTATCTATTATATGCAACCCTACATTTTAATGATGATAGTGGGCCTGCTTGACACACAATACCTAGCCACTAACATCACGGGTTAACTGGCTTCAATACCCCTACCGAAAGAGTAGTAGTATTCATGAGGTCACCTAACCCAACATTTCTAGACATGCCCTAGGTATGTCAATTAGTAATCAGGGAAAGCGCAAAGGGCACCATAGGAATGCGTCTCATTCCACATCCACTGGTGTCCAATGACAGAAATGCCAAAAGGGCATTCCCCATTCCCCAATCACAACCTAAGCAATCATATAAGGTCACTAGGGCAATGGGTGAATCCACAACCCTAGTAAGCAACATAAAATAAAAGGAGAAATTTAATTCAATATCATCTATATATTTTCATAACAATAATTTAAGTAAAAGAAAAACTCAATCCATTCAATCTCATCCATCTCATACATTCTCATATCACCATTCAATGGATATTGAAAAATAGAAGACATAATCACAAGATAATACTAAAGCAAGTCAAAATATCAATAATAAAAATTAATTAACATAATTAAACATTCAAATTATGGTTAAAGTATATTCCTCACCTTCTAACTTGATTCATTTCTCCAAAGTTCAGTAATTCCTTCCCACAAGTTGGTGACCAAAGATATATAAACCTATTCATGTAAGAGGATTAATAAAATTAAAATAGGAGTTAATTTTTGGGTTTTAAAGGATATCCCAAAATCTTCCCACACAAACTCAAATCTGAAAACTAGGTTAAAAAAGGTAGTTCTAAACCTCATTAATGAATGGTCTCTAATTCGCCACCAATTTGAAGTCTATATCGAAACAAAACTTTGGGAAAGTCTAATTGGCAACAAAAGGATCCTACAGGTACCTTCAATTTGATCCAATTTGACATAGAACAAAAAGCCCCATATTTAGCTCTCCAAAATCACCCGTGGGTGACCCGGAGAGTCAAAAATGCATCAATCAAAGCAAAAGATCACATCAATAATTCTTATACTAGAAAGGGACACATTAATACAAGAAAACAAAAGCATTCAATATACCTAACAACCTTCCTTTTCCAGACCTCCCAAATGAAGAAAAGAGAAAAACTCCCACCAACTATAATTAAAGAGAAGGGTTTAAGAATTCTCACTTCCTTCAACGTTCCTGCAATGATCCTAGTCGTAGAGCACCTTTGAAAGGATGGAAACCTCTATTCTCCTTGATTTCTTCTCTTCCCGCAGCCACAAACTCGTTCTTGCATAAAGAAATGTGGTTACAGATGAGTTAAAACATAAAATAGGGCTTACAAACCTGAAATTCCGTGTTTGCCCCTAAACAAAAAATGAGATGGGGGGTTGGTTCACCCAATCGGCCCAACTTACCATCCATGGTTGGACCCTCAAACGGACTCCGATTTTGATGATTTTTTGCTTGTTGGAAAGGTTTTTTGACGATTTTCGATTTGATACCTTATTCATGTCAATCGAATTCTCCATCACCGATCTATGAATGTTTCAAAATCACCCTTTTTACACCATCATGATTAATCTTCTCTCTTCACTTAAACTCTAGGAGAGTTTTTGAGTCATCACAAGGGTCATCCGCCAACATTGATTCCATTTACAATCCTTTGGGCTTGACTTGAATGGCTCACAGTTGTCGCTGACTCGAGGCCCGGGTTCTCGGTCTTGAAACCCTGGGTTAAAGGGGCAGAAATTCGGGGGATTTCACAATTACCACCGGAGAACCCAAGATACCGAGGGGGTTGAGGGAGAGTCAACCTAATGTAAAATCCCTTGGATTTCTAACCTGTTAATCCATGATTTTAGGACTGCGAACCTAAGCCTCAAGGCGGCAACAATTGTGGACCATTCGAGTCAAGCCTGAAGGTTTAGAAGAGGACCAAATGATCGTGGATGAACCTAGTGATGATTTGATAAATCTCATGAAGTTTAAAAGAAGAGAGAAGATTAATCACGGTGGTGTTAAAAGGCAATATTGGCACGTCTGTAGATTGGAGATGGAGAATCCGATTGATGCGAATAAGCTATCAAATTGAAGATCATCAAATGACCTTTCCAACAAGCCAAAAATCACCGAATTCAGAGTCTGTTTGGGGGGTCCAAACATGGGCCGGAAGGTTGGGCCGATTGGGTGAACCAACCCCTCACCCCATTTTTTGTTTAGGGGCGGAATTTTGGGTTTTTAAGCCCTATTTTATGTTTTAACTCATCCATAACCGCATTTCTTTATGAAAGAACAAGTTTGAGGCTGCGGGAAGAGGAGAAACCGAGAAGAGGAGCAATTTTCATTTTTTCGAAGGTGTTCTGTGATTCGAATCTTCACGAAAACTTCAAGAAAGATTAGTTTTCTTAATTCCTTCTCTTAGACACAAATTTGTGAATATTTGCTCACTCCTCAATCTTTGTTTTAATGTCCCTTCCTAGTATAAGAATTATTGGTGCAATCCCTTGCTAAGGTTGACTCATTTTGACTCTCCGGGTCACCCACGGGTGATTTAGGAGAGCCAATTTGGGGCATTTTGATTTAGGTAAAATTGAATAAAATTGAGGACACCCTTATGATTACTTTACTGCCAATTAGCTTCCCCCAAAATTTCGTTTCGTTTCGACTTCAAATTAAAGGCAAAATTATAACTTTTAGCTGATTTAGATTAAAAGGGCGAGTTAGAAACTAGTTTTCTATTTGGGTTTTTACGGGAATATTTTAAGATATTTTTCTAAAACCAAATTAACTCCTATTTTTATTTTGTTAATTCTCTTGTATGATTAGGTTAAATTATCCTTTGGTTATCTCCTTGTGGGAAGAAAGTATTGATCTTTGGAGAAAGAAATCTAGTTGGTAGGTGACGAATAATGAACCCCATTATATATTGAGTGTGACTTTGCACGAAAGGAAGGTAAAACTATTATTTACTAATTATGATGTTGCTGGTTTCTTTAAATCTATTATTGTTGTTATGAGAATGGAATGTGAATGTATGTGAAGGGAGAGGGGGAATATTATTATTCTCTCTACCTTGTATTTTCCACTAGGGTTGTGGGTTCGCCCATTACCCTAGTAACCTATGTGGTGCCATTCAACCCAATTGCATATTTGTTAGGTGTCTAGAAGTGTTGGGTTAGGAACCCCTATGAGTACTACTACCCTTTCGGTAGGGTTATTGAAGCTGGTTAACCCGTGATGCTAGTGGATGGGTCCTGTATATCGAGCAGGCCCACTATCATCATAGAGAGGTAGGGTTGCATATAATAGATAATGGCTCATGGGCGTCCAAGACCGGTAACCAACCCATGAAAGGACATGGACATCCTGTTTATTATATGTGGATAACCATTGGGTTGAGGAATGGGATCCAACAGATGCCTCCCATTGAGGATTTCATTCATAGGTGGGAAGGTATTGAACCAACAAAGCACTAGGCGTGAGGGGAGATATCTGGACCATTGTAGTATGAGACTGTATGACCCTGCATTGGGCTTAGGTTTGTCCCTGACACGCGCTAGATCCTATACCAATGGTGATGTGAGAGATTCGTGACTTCATCCCCAACCATGGTTTGATAAGACTTTTCCCAACAGCCGCGAATATCCCAACAGACGTGTTTGAGTGCCTCGAGGAAATAGTGATGAGTCCGCCCAAAGAAGACTAGTGTATGACATAATGTGTGTCTACTTTAGAGACTACATTATAGAGTTAGGAACCTCATATCCTCACTTTGCATTTGTTTCTTTATATTATTAAATGTGTCACATCCCCCTAGCCGGTACCCTAACTGGCATACCTGGGTGTGTGATCCACAGCCCCGAAGAACAAGTATTGAGGAAATCATCCTCCCACATATGCAATAACATAATCATGAACAAATAAAATCAAGTGTAATATTATAAATAAAAGATCTAAATTAGGAAAATGAATATCAGTATAATCAGAGTGCGGAAAATGATACCAGATGTAAGCACATAAAAAAGAAGTAGAGTGAGGCGGAAACTCACTCCACAGTTACAGCGGAATGTAGCACATAAGTCTAAAGAGAATTACAACTGTTTCTAAAGAAAAGTAAGGAAAGAAAATCAAGCTGAACTACAAGTTTTCTATTCTATAGATAATATCTTCAAAGTAATGGACTTCATCAATCCAACACAGATGTTCCCATTCTATGTTATGTCTAAACGTAGTGCGCAAGTTGATCGCATGAGGGATCATCAGTGTGATCTTCATTGTTGCCAGCACCTTGTGTGTAGTACGCTTCATCGGCTTGCGCTTCATCGTATTGTCCTTCATAATAGTCAATACATGTAGAATAATTTAATAAAAAGATTGCACAAAAGGAGTGAGTTCAAATGAACTCAGCAAGGCAAGTTAACTCATAACAACATAAATAACATGCAACAAAACATAACAAGATGCAATGCAATATGAAATAGATAATATATATATATATATATATATATATATATATATATATATATATATATATATATATATATATATATATATATATATATATATATATATATATATATATATATATATATATATATATATATATATATATATATATATATATATATATATATATATATGCATCTAAATTCTATGTATGCTGGTCTCTATTGGTAGACATGCTTTAAGTCATAGCACCATACTTCTTTGGGTAAGTCTCAGTCACTCGGCTCCTATTGGTAATGGGTTCGTCATCCCTTGGGACATTCCATGGTTGGGGGTTAGGTCACCGCTCTCTCACATCACCATTGGTCTAAGTACTGGCACATGTCAGGGTTAAGCCTAGCCCAATGCAAGTCATCTACTTAGTCACATCAAGTTAGCTCCAGATACGTCCATTCCTCCCCTCTTGGGATCTTTTCCGGTATCCTTCACACTAGAGTCCTCATAGTCCCGGACTATAGACTTATCAACCCTATTGGTTATCCACATATGGTAAACGGGAAGCTCTCATGTCCCCTCACGGGTTGGTTACCGGTCTTGAGCGCCCATGAGCCCAAGTCTATCCATATGCAACCCTCCCAATAAATGGCCCCCACAATGTGATTCCTGTCCTCTCACGGGTTGGTTACTGATCTTGAGCGCCCATGAATCCCCATTGCTACCACGGGTCGTTCGGTCTCAATACCCCTCCGACTAGGGTCTGATATAACGAGGACATCCTAGCCAAACACTGCTAGACAGTCCTAGGTATGACAACCAATGGTTCAGGAAAGTATCAATGGGCAACCCCGAAAATATCCCATACTATTTCCGTTGATGTCCAAGGACAGAAGTGTCAAAAGGACACCTCTTAATCCCAAACCATACCTAATCAATCACATTCTTAGACCAGTCATGACATACAAAATCAACACTTCTTCATACAAAAGAGAATATAAAAGCATAATCTAATCATTAAACAATATATAGCAATAAGCATTTCATATAAACTTGAATAATGAAAATGAATACATAAATGAAGTACTACTGTACTTACAGTAGTACATCAGAAGTATAAAATACAATAACAGTAGTTAAACTTAGGGTTTCTTAAAGTAGAAACCAAAGAGTACGTGATCTATGTTATTATGAAATAACTATCCTTACCTTAATTATCACCGAAGATAATCCAAAGGTCAAAGAGAGAGGTTCCAAACTTAGCAATTAAACCCCTAACAATCATAGATACATGATCGTGTCGCTAACCAATCAAAAATAAAATCCTATACTAATCTAGCAAGCAGAAAGTACGGGGTCGAACTATGGGGAACTAAAAGGCTAAGTTACTAAGATTGAATTTAACAAAACTAAATTTAAACTAAATCTATTAACTAATGTAAAACGTTAACTGTGAATATGTGAAGATCTTTGGGATTTCGAATCCCCAATGCTTTTCCCTAATCGATATAACTCTACACTTCAAAGTAAATTAGGGATGGTCTTCCTAGATATGCCCTATCTTCGCAAGACTATCGTCCTTCGCGGAAGCTTGGCACGCTTAGTTCGCTGAGCTATAGAACATCTTTGGCCAAACTCAAACACAATCAACTAGAAGAGATAGAACAATCAACTTAATGAAATAAGCATGGTTCATCTACATCTCAAAGCAAAGGAACTAGCTACTCGTTATTACAAAGTTCACAAGAAAAATAAAGATGAAACATAGGGAGAGAGAGAGAGAGAGGAGAGAGAGAGAGAGAGAGAGAGAGAGAGAGAGAGAGATGTGGTCTTCTTCTTCAGCAATGAGAGATGAGAGCGCATTCGCCGTCTTCTTCTCTTCTCTGTGGTTGGCTTCTTTTTTATGTCTCCTGCACACAATGAATCCCTTCTCTTTACCCGTAGATTCGACCTTTATTCTTTCGAAATTTGGAAAAACTCAAAACTGGAAAGTTGTAGATATTTTCAATATCGTTCCATAGCATCTTGAATCATCGAAATCCAAGCTAATACGAGAGAGATATGCCCAAAATACTGAAGGTAGGTCTGTTTACCCGATTTTCAGATTTATTACCAAATTTGTTCCTTAAACCTCCACCTATTTCTAATTTGGCTAAGATCTCACTTTTCATGATTTCTTGAGCAGCAAGATTGAAAGCCATGATTTAAAATCCACCAATATCTAATATATTGCCAACTTTACTCCATATTATCTCTAATATCCAAAATCTCCTTATTCCTGAAAAATACACAAAAATACTCAATTAGCTCTCTTTAATTAAATAAGTATGGGGAATTAAATCAAATAAATAATGGTAAATGCATGCTTATCAAATACCCCCACACTCGAGTGTTTGCTAGTCCTCGAGCAAAACAAAAAAAAAAATAAAACTAATACAGAAAATAAAGAAAGAAAAACCTAACTCACTTTCGTAGGAATCACGGTTGTACTTAGCATGTGCAACAAGCCTTTAAACCCCTAGGTTACCCTAGTGGACGAGTTGTGTCTCGTGAGTGTTTGCAGAGACTATACACACAAAATTCTTAAGTGCTCTTCTAATTATTCTGGCAGTAGTAAGAGTAGAAAGATAGATTCCAAGACAAAGACACTCCACTAAAGATTAAAGGGAATATAGGCACCCCCACACTTAAGCTCTTACACCCTCTCTTGAGTCTAGCTCTAGGCAAACAATTCAATCGAGAAGTCTCTTCTTATCTTCAGTCTACCAGTTCACCCTTAGATAAGACTAAACTATGTACCAAATAATACCAAGAACTCAAGATCTAAGCAATATTGACCTTCTTAGACATTTCACCTTTATAAGCACATTAATTCACTTCTTTCTTTAATGGTCACAGTTCTAGTCCGTGCAATGTCTTGCCTCTTAAGCTTTCTAGATGGCCTATGTAACGAGTGTTGGGTCAGCCGCTCTCAAGCCAGATGGCTTTAAGGGACTAGGTGTAGAATACCCATCGAACTTACTTACTCAAGCCAACTAGGCTACAGGCCAAGACTGGACCAAAGACACCCCAACTGTTTGACGCGAGGCACGATGTTGGTGACACCGAGACCCGGTTACTAAGAAGGAGGTCTAACCTTTAAACTTCAGCATTTTTTTTCTTTTTCTTTTTTCAGATTATACTTCAATTTACTTCACATTTAAATAGTCTAAAATCGGTCTCAACTTGTCACCATAAGCACAAGGCAATACAAGATAACTAGATGGTCAAACCTTTTGGACTACTTGGAATTCCTATTTTCCGATTCAACCTCGGTCTCAAAATGTAAAACCCATTACTATTCTCTCAAGAGGGTGTTCATTACATCAGATGGGATTTCTAAAACACTTAAACTCTCATTTTGTATCTAAGCAAGGAATTAAAACATTTATCTTACCAAAGCCAGAAAAAATTGGGCACTTTTTATCTTTGTGACAATGCTCTACCAACTATCAACAAGTCTTACTCAAGTTGACACCCCCCCACACTTAAATTATGCAATGACCTCAGTGCATGCAAGATAAATAATAGAAGCAAATAGAGGAAAGAGTGTACCCGATGTTTGAACTCATGATAGAGCACGCAACAGTAAAACCTAACAACAAACAAAGAAAATAAAGGAAAAAGAACAAGAAATAATATCTAAACATATGGGTTGCCTCCCATAAAGCGCTAAGTTTAGAGTCTTCAGCCAGACTCAGTAAGAAGCAGCCAATGGAGGTGGAGGCTCAAATCTAAATGTGAATGGTGACTGCTCCAAAGAAGTGGAAGAGTCCAACAATGTGTTGACTTCCTCAATATTTAGGTTAGATTCCCCAAATGGCAAGCAATGTTGTAGGGGATCATCAATAAGCATGTTTGGAGTATAATCAACCACTACCTCATCAATAAAGTTAATCGCAAAGCACTCTTCATCCCTATTTGAGCTTAAGGATGCATTGAAGATGTTGACTCTAAGTTTCTTATTGCCAAATGATATATCCATGACACCCGATCTACAATTGATGCAAGCATTCGCAGTGGCTAAAAAGGGCCGTCCAAGAATGATTGGTGGTAACTTATTGGTAGTTGTATTGTCCATATCTAGGATAAAAAAATCAACAAGAAAATATAGATCCTCAACCTTTACCAAAATGTTTTCAAGTAGCCCACGGGGTCGTTTGATTGAACGGTTTGCCAATTGTAGAATCACATCACTGGATTTCAAATCTCCTAGACCAAACCTATCATAAACGAAACGAACCCGGGTAAAATATTCACACTGGCTCCCAAATCAAGCAATGCTTTACTTATGGATAAATCTCCAATGACACATGAAATTAAAGGTGTACTTGGATCTTTAAGTTTAGGGGGCAGTTGGTTGTTGAAATTGCTGTTAGGATTGAGAATGAGAATGTAACAATTGAGTGTTTTGCTCTAGTCCATAGGTGCACAATCTTAGGTGTTTGAGTCTTCAACTTACACTTTTGGGTGTACATATCTTTTAGAAACTTAGCATAAGCTGGGACTTGCTAGAACATAAAGCACATGCTTCAATCTGATTAGGTGGAGAGAAACTTGTAGGAAGTGGAGATGGGGTTTGTTATCCTAATGACAAGAGATGGTCCAATTTCTTTGATAGCAAGTCAACCTTAGTGCTCATCTCAATGGTAGGATTTATCTCATAGAGACCGCTTCTCTTTGGTTGCCCAATGGATGGATTCTCAATCCTAGCTGTTGAAGCATGGTATTGGGAGTTTTCACTAAGGATCTCAAAAAGTTCCCATGCCTCATTCTCATTCTTGTGCATGAAAGTTCCACCACAGGAAGAATCAACCATTTGCCTATGTCGGTCTTTAAGGCCATCATAAAAGCATTGAACCAATTGCCATTTAGGAATAGCATGGTGGGGGCACTTTCTAAGTAATTCTTTTAGTCTTTCCCAGGCCTCATGAAATTGTTCTCCTTCTTGTTGGGAGAAACTCGTTATCGTTCTCCTAATGCTATTGGTACGGCCAATGGAGAAGAACTTTTTAAGGAACTCCTGTTGCATTCCTACCCAAGTGGAAATTTTAACATTGTCCAAAAAATGAAGCCAATGCTTAGCTTTATCTTTAAGGGAGAATGGAAAAAAAAGTAACCTTAAAGCATCAACTGAGAGGTTTTGAATTTTAACCGTGGATGACACCTCTAAAAACTCATCTAAGTGCTTATAAGGCTCTTCATTGGCAAGTCCATAAAAAGATGGTAGCATTTGAATCACACTAGATTTGATCTCATATTGAGCCGCCTCTATGTTAGGCAACTTAATACAAGAAAGCGGAGTATATAACGTAGGAATGAAATGCTCACTCAAGGGCCTCATTGGAGGCTCATAGTTTGCCATGGTTCTTTGCCTTCTAAGGTTGGCCAAAGTCTCTTCTAACTCTAAGTCAAGTGGAGTCAATTCAGGGTTTAGGGACCGACGACCATGCATACACACAGAAGAATAAAAAAAAAAAGAATAAGCTAAATAAGGAAAATTAAAAGAAAATAACTATAGCAAAAGGGAGAGTTTAGGACGTACTTGAAGCGCAATCCACGTGATCTTTCTAACAAAAGTTACACATGTGGGATCTGAGGGATGGGGATTTTTAAAAATTAACCTAAACAACCCAATCTAATGCAAATATTACAATGGAAAAGTCCTAAATACAATTATATGTAAGAAAGAAAAGATAACAACCTAAACTAATTATCGAATCGCTACTCTTGCAGTTACCTACAAAACAAAAGAAAAAAAGATTAGTTAAATAAGCAAAGAAAAATTAAAAATTAAAAACACTAAAATTACTCTAAAAATTATGCCTAATTGACAAAAATCAATCCTAGCAACCGTGCTTTGGTTCCCCGGCAACGGCGTCAAAATTTGATCGTGTCGCTAACCAATCAAAAATAAAATCCTATACTAATCTAGCAAGCAGAAAGTACGGGGTCGAACTATGGGGAACTAAAAGGCTAAGTTACTAAGATTGAATTTAACAAAACTAAATTTAAACTAAATCTATTAACTAATGTAAAACGTTAACTGTGAATATGTGAAGATCTTTGGGATTTCGAATCCCCAATGCTTTTCCTAATCGATATAACTCTACACTTCAAAGTAAATTAGGGATGGTCTTCCTAGATATGCCCTATCTTCGCAAGACTATCGTCCTTCGCGGAAGCTTGGCACGCTTAGTTCGCTGAGCTATAGAACATCTTTGGCCAAACTCAAACACAATCAACTAGAAGAGATAGAACAATCAACTTAATGAAATAAGCATGGTTCATCTACATCTCAAAGCAAAGGAACTAGCTACTCGTTATTACAAAGTTCATAAGAAAAATAAAGATGAAACATAGGGAGAGGGAGAGAGAGAGAGAGAGAGAGAGAGAGAGAGAGAGAGAGAGAGAGAGAGAGAGAGATGTGGTCTTCTTCAGCAATGAGAGATGAGAGCCGCATTTGCCGTCTTCTTCTCTTCTCTGTGGTTGGCTTCTCTTTTATGTCTCCAG
This sequence comes from Hakea prostrata, assembly GCF_041222555.1. NCBI lineage: Eukaryota > Viridiplantae > Streptophyta > Magnoliopsida > Proteales > Proteaceae > Hakea > Hakea prostrata. The sequence continues at coordinate 32,045,320 of NC_142603.1, forward strand.
CACACAATGAATCCCTTCTCTTTACCCGTAGATTCGACCTTTATTCTTTCCGAATTTGGAAAAACTTAAAACTGGAAAGTTGTAGATATTTTCAATATCGTTCCATAGCATCTTGAATCATCGAAATCCAAGCTCATATGAGAGAGATATGCCCAAAATACTGAAGGTAGGTCTGTTTACCCGATTTTCAGATTTATTACCAATTTTGTTCCTTAAACCTCCACCTATTTCCAATTTGACTAAGATTTCACTTTTCATGATTTCTTGAGCAGCAAGATTGAAAGCCATGATTTCAAAATCTACCAATATCTAATATATTGCCAACTTTACTCCATATTATCTCTAATATCCAAAATCTCCTTATTTCTGAAAAATACACAAAAATACTCAATTAGCTCTCTTTAATTAAATAAGTATGGGGAATTAAATCAAATAAATAATGATAAATGCATACTTATCAATACAACATTAGGAAAGAAGCCTAAAAGATCAGAGAGAAAACGAATCAAACTGAGCAAAAAACAAAGCTCTAACTTCATTGGTCGATTGATTGGTCTACTGACCCAGTCGACCAACAAAGTCAGTACGAAGCAAATACGGGAATTTTGATCCGAAACTCAATCTACAAGGTTCGAAACTTCATGAAACTTGGAGGGAAACTTTAGGATAGTATTCTAACACTAAGGGAGTAAAGATCCGGCACTAATAATGATTAAAAACATTACCTTCAATCTAAAATCATGGTTTCCCAAATTGGGTGAAAACCCTAGAATTCGAATCACAGAAAAGACAAGGGATGATTTAAATCTCATCCAAGAAAAAGGTAATCAGAATCAATTACAAGTACGTCATGAAAATTATATTCAGTTGGCTAAGAAATCAGATCCATAAGAAGAACTAGGGTTTCAAAGGATCTTACAAGGATTAGGGTTGAGATCTCTATGCTGATCATAAACCCTAAAGAAAAGAATGAGATCATGAAAGAGATGGTTGCAAGAATGCAACATCTTCTTCCCAATCTTAAACAAGAACAAGATTGAAGAATGAAAAATCCCAACACTGAAAAGATTACTAACCTTGTATTGATAGATCGGAGATGAGAGACTTCAGACTTCAGAGAATTCTTTGAAATCACCAAAGAGAGTTTCAAACGAGTCTTCCCACGTTCTCAGAGTGTTTTGGAGGTAGAGGATACTAAGAAACATGAAGTGTGTTTAAATAGATAATGAAAAACCCTAAAATTGGAGTTTCTCGGATTTAACACACTATTGGTCGAGTGCTTGGTCGACTAGCCCAGTCGACCAATCAGGTTAGCAAAGTCCAAACAGGGAATTGGAGGGTCAAATGGACACCAAACCTAAAGAGCTTTTGCACACACATCAATTGACATACCTAGGGTGTAGAAATGCCTTCGAACCAAGTCAAATAATACTCTAAGTCTTTCAACTAATCTCATCTTCAGTCATGTGCAGCTTTCTTTCCAGATCTGCATAGACTTCCAAGTATGGAACTCCATCATCAATCTCCATGGGTTCTAGGTCAAACACCATTTCTTCTACTGAGATGGCCCACAGTTGGCTTCTTCCTTTACTTCGGGTCATCGGACCTACAAACAACCGGGATTCCGGGTCAGGGTTAGGGTTAGGATAGGGTTGGATTTCACATTCTACCCCCCTTAAAAGAAATTTCGTCCTCGAAATTGAAAGCGTACATAAACTTCCAAAAAGTTGAAGAAATTTCTCCTTCATATCTTCTTCCTTCTCCCAAGAAGCTTCTTCAGGGGTATGGTTCAACCGAATCTTCACCAAAGGGATGGTGCGATTCTGTAGTTGCTTTTCCTTCCTATCCAAGACTTCTGTTGGCTTTTCATTATAGGTAAAATCAGCACTAAGTCCTTCGGGCGCTTGCTGTAGTATGTGTTCCGGATTCTCTATGTATTTCTGAAGCATCGAAACATGAAACACATTATGCACTGCAGCAAGAGATGGAGGCAAAGCCAAACAACACGCAATAGGTCCAACCTTTTCCAGAATATTGAAGGGTCCAACATAACGAGGGCTAAGCTTTCTTTTGACATTGAATCTCATTACACCCTTCATAGGTGAAACCTTCAAGAAAACTTTCTCCCCAATTTGGAATTCCAAATCGGTCCTTCTCTTATCAGCATAGGATTTCTGTCTTAACTGAGCAGACTTAATCCTTTCTCTAATCATGTCGACCATTGTGCTTGTAGTTTCAATCATTTCCGGACCTAAGACTTTTCTTTCACCAGTCTCAGTCCAATACAAGGGTGTCCTACAAGTGTTACCATACAAAGCCTTGAATGGAGCCATGCCTATTGTTACTTGATAACTGTTGTTATAGGCAAAATCAACCAAAGCTAAGTGTTCATCCCAATTGCCATCCATATCCACTACACAAGATCTAAGCATATCTTCCAGGGTTTGAATTGTTCGCTCAGATTGTCCATCAGACTGTGGATGATGAGCTATACTCAAGTTTAATTGGGTTCCCAAGGCTTTTTGCAAACTGTTCCAAAACCTTGAGGTGAACCTAGGATCACGATTAGAAACAATACTCATTGGCACTCCGTGCAGACGAACTACATTATCCACATATAGCCGAGCTAGCTTATCCAAAGTATGAGTGATCTTCATAGGAATGAAATGAGTTGATTTGGTCAACCTATCGACAACCACCCACACAGTGTCATTACCTTTGCTTGTTCGAGGCAAGCTAGTCACGAAGTCCATAGAGATATCTTCCCACTTCCAATTAGGAATAGGAAGAGGCTGAAGTAATCCAGATGGGGGTTGATGAACGGCTTTCGCACGCTGGCAAGTCTCACACTTGGCAACAAAATCATCAACATCGGCCTTCAATCCAATCCACAAAAAATGTTCTCTTATTTATACATCTTGGTGCTTCCAGGGTGTATTATAAAGATCGATTGGTGTGCTTCCTTTAATATCTCTTTCTTGATTTCTTCATTAGCTGGCACACAAAGTCTACCTCTAAACAATAGGGCACCATCCATAGATATACCAAAGTCAGGGTCTAAATCAGGATTCGAAGAAATCTTCTCAATCTTTTCCTTAAATTCCTGATCAGAACTTTGCAGAGCAGCAATTCTGTCTCTAAGGGTGGATCTTGCTGTCATGGTAGAAAGAACAAAATTCGAACCTTCAGGGACCACTTCCAAATCAAAACTTACAATCGAAGGCAATAGAGGTTGACTCAGAGCATTCAAGTCCAGTACTTTCTTTTGACTTTTCCTGCTAAGAGCATCAGCAACCACATTCACCTTACCAGGGTGATACTGAATGTCACAGTCATAATCAGAGACCAATTCCAACCATCTTCTTTGTCTCATATTTAATTCCTTTTGGGTAAAGAAGTATTTCAAACTTTTATGATCCGTGAAAATAGAAATTTTCTCACCATAGAGGTAATGTCTCCAAATCTTCAAAGCGAAGCCAACAGCGGCAAGCTCTAAATCGTGAGTGGGGTAATTCCACTCATAATCTTTCAGTTGCCGAGAAGCATAGAACGACCTTACCATGTTGCATTAGCATGCAACCCAAACCAATCTTCGACGCATCAGTGTAGACTGTCAGACCACCGGAGTTATCAGGTATAGTTAAAATCGGGGCACTTGTCAATCTATCCTTCAATTCTTGGAAATTCTTCTCATACGCGTCAGACCAAACAAACTTCTCTTCCTTTCTAGTCAGCTTAGTCATAGGAGCAGCCAACCTAGAAAAATTCTCAATAAACCTTCTGTAGTAACCTGCCAAACCAAGGAAACTCCTTATTTCTGTCACAGTCTTCGGTCTTTCCCAATCGGCAACTGCTTGCACCTTTTCGGGATCAACACAAATACCTTCAGCTGAAACCACATGGCCGAGGAATACTACTCTCTTGAGCCAGAAATCACACTTGCTAAACTTAGCGTAAAGCTTCTTTTCTCTCTGTCTTTGCAAAGTGAAATCTAAATGCCTTGCATGCTCTTCTTCATTCTTCGAGTAAATCAAGATGTCATCGATGAAAACTATCACAAATTTATCAAGCACATCATGAAATACTCGGTTCATGAGGTCCATGAGCACAACAGGAGCATTAGTCAAACCAAAAGGCATGACTTGAAATTCATAATGCCCATACCTTGTTCTAAATGCCGTCTTGAAAATATCACTTGACTTCACTTTCAATTGGTGCTATCCAGACCTCAAATCAATCTTCGAGAACACTACTGCACCCTTCAATTGATCAAAGAGATCATCAATTCTGGGCAACGGGTATCTATTCTTGATGGTCAGGTTGTTCAACTCACGATAATCAATGCACAGACGCATACTACCATCCTTCTTCTTGACAAACAAGACCGGGGCACCCCAAGGTGATACACTAGGCTGAATGAAACTTCTATCTAAGAGTTCTTTCAATTGCTTTTGCAACTCTTCCAACTCGGTAGGAGCCATTCTATATGGAGCCTTAGATACTGGGGCAGCTCCGGGAATTAGATCAATTGAAAATTCCACTTCTCTATCAGGTGGCACTCCTGATAGATCCTCTGGAAGGACATCAATGAAGTCACATACAATCCTAACTTCTTCTACTCTCTTTCCTTCCTTAACCTTCCCTTCTACTAATGCATAGACTTGCATCAGTGTGGACAAAGTCTTCTTACCAATTCTTCCTTTCTCGCCTTGGAATTCAAAATTTGAACTTCCACTAATCTGAAATTGAATTCTCTTTGAAGAACAAAGAATTATGGCATTATGGGTAGTCAACCAATCAATACCCAAAATGATATCGAAATCCTTCATATCCAGAAGTACCAAATTGGCTTCTAAGTTCTTCCCACCAATCAACACAGGACACTTAACTAATCCTTTATCTAGTTTCACAACAGGTCCAGTAGGTGTACAGATCAATAAACGACTAGATAAATTCTCAGGTGCTTAGTTAGTCTTCTTGATGAATGCAGATGATATGAATGAATGGGAAACACCCGTACCAAATAACACAAATGCAGGAATAGAAGCAACAATTAAAGTACCTGTAACCAATTCATGATTCGCATCTTGATCAGTACCAGATATACTGAATACTCTACAAGAAAGAGGGATAGGAGTACTCTTCACCATAGGAGCCGGCTGTTGAACGGCTTCTTAGGACCAGGCACGAGCAAAGTGACCAGTCTGCTTACAGTAAAAGCAAACAAGGTTACTAGGTCCAACAGGAATAGGTGCAACCTGGAGGCTTCGAACCAAAGGCCTAGGAATAGCATTCACGGGCCTAGCATTTGCATTCATCGGCGGCCGATTCTTGCCATACTGACTAAACTGGCCTGGTTGCTGAAATCCAGGACTTTGACCTACACTCCTAGGCTGAAAAGCAGGAGTAGGGTATGGCGTAGGTCTCACAAAGCGTCGATCAGTATGGTCCGCAAATCCAAGATTCCTTGACTGCCAAGGTCTCTGCACTCTAGTATTCTCCTTCTCAGTTTCTTCCAGCTTCTTGGCATTCTGTACCACCTGGGAATAACTTTCAATAGGCTGAATAGTGAGATATGCTTTGATTGCAGGTCGCAATCCCTTGAAGAATTTCTTTGCTTTAGCAATATCAAGCTCCAAAGAGTTAGAAGCAAAGAAGTGATGCTCCTCAAACTTCTATTGGTACTCCAACACAGACAGAGGTCCTTGTGTAAGAGCCATAAATTCAGCTTCCTTCGCATCTTTCACTGCTTTCGGAAAATAGTTCTTGCAAAAAGCTTCCTTGAAAAAATCCCACGACACAACGCCCGCATGCAAACCTTCCAAAATAGGCCGGGTGGAAGTCCACCAAGCGTCAGCTTCATGTTGCAGCTTCTACTCAAGCAAATAGAATTTTCGGGCCTTAGTGCATTGCAAGTGTCGAAAAGCTTTCTCTAATTCATGTAGCCACTTGTTAGGAAACAAGGCATCCTTGGATATTCCGGTGAAGTTGGGCACTTGCAGCTTCAGGAAACTCTCCATCAAACGGGTATGAGGAGTTCCGGCTAACCTTTCCGCATTTAGAATTGCGGCATGAGGATTTCCATTGGCACCAGCACAAGTCTCATTGTGCAGTGTCATGAAACCCGTCAGCATCTGATTGAACTGGGCTGCTTGTTCCTGCATCATATTGCCCATAATGTTGGCAATATCGCGAAAGCTTCCGAAGTTTGGGGCACCGGGTATGTCAGTGGTACCTTGGTCGCCATTGTTGGTTTACTGATCATGACCACTGATTGGTATCTCGCCACTTCCGTGACCACTAGATTTACCATGCCCACTTCTTAACATAACCATTCTGCAAAAATCGAAATGTCAAAAACACCAAATTTCGAAGTTTCGACATGATTCACAAGTCCAAATGATTAAGAATCTTAAATCATGCTCAAATACATCCATTTAGTCATCAAACAATCAATCATAAAACAAAAATCACATTTTTCCAAAATCCAATAGAAATTGGAGCTACTGGGTCCATTGGTCGATTGACCCAATCGACCAATCAGTCGACCAATCAAGACAACATGCGAAAATCAAGGTTTTAAGTGCCAAAATCCCATTCAAACTCATTCCAAACTTTGCCAACTTGAGAAGGAGCTTTGGGGAAGAAGTGCTAAGGTCTTTCTAAGGGATTTCCAAGTAGTTTCTTGCTTCAACAACATCACTACAACACTCGTTTATCATCACACAAGGTAAACAATCATATTCACTCTCAATTCATCTTCTCATGCTTGCATTTTATCAATATCCATGTTTTACTTGTATATTGCTAGAAATCATGCTTAGGAACACTTAGAAACATGTTCCGTAAGTTTTTAGCACAATTCCATGCTTAGACAACAAGTTCTAACACAATCTTGCATTTTCACATCGTTAACGCAACCGAAATCGCCAAACTTTAGAAAAAATTTTGATTTCTCACAAACCGCTTGGAGTTTTTGTACGAAATCAAATGCTACATGCTCAAAATGATATTGTGGATGTGTTCATGTAGTTTGATTTTGCCAATTTCAAAATTTTCAAAAACTCAATTTTGACCGAAATCTCAAAATCCCCAAATTTCTTCTTGCTGAATTTTCAACTTTAAACCAAGATTTCGATCGATTTTCTTCAAGTAAAGTTCATAGTCATGCAATTCCAAGTATTGCACACATGCTAGTATGTTCAATTTGCATTTTCCCCAAATTTTCAATTTTGATGAAAATTACGAAAATGCCCTTCTGGCTAAATTTTGAAACAACACTAACAAGCAATGTCCTTTGCCTTTTCCATGGACATTCATCATGCAGAGAGGAGGACGCGGTCAAGGCAGGATAGTTGGTGCTAGGCGAGGCAGAGGTCGAGTTCCAGCTCAGCCTAGAGCAGAGGTACTTCGGCTTGACAAATTTGATAAGTCGCAGGCAAAGTTCCTATACGAGGCGTACTTCGGGTACTGTCACATAGAGTACGGGCGGCTGCTTCACTTACAGGAGCTGAGGGTGTTTAGGATCCGACAGAGATTTGACACTCTAGGGTGGACTCATCTCTTAACGATGGACTTGCCCGTCTACCCTGAGCTAGTGAGGTTGTTCTTTAGTAACCTCACGTCTGTCGAGGAGGTCAGAGGACATGGTCGTCCTTTCAGACTGATTCTTGAGAGCAGGGTCATGGAGACATAGATCCGGTTCTCTACTAGGACACTGGCACAGATTCTTCAGGTGTCATACTACTCACATCAGTGCCTATGGATACTTTCAGGGGCTGAGGTAGACCGCTACTTGCTACCCTACGAGCTTCATGAGATATGTGCTACACTTTGGGATAGCTCAGAGTGTTACCTTCCGCGGAACAGCGGACAGGTGATGGACTCGGCTCGGATCATCGATCGCATTGTGGGCCGAAACATCATGCCGAAGGCCGGAAATCACCACAGGGTTACAGTGATGGAGGCCGTAGTCATCTACCGGATCTACATGGGATTCCAGATTGACTTGTCCTACATCATACAAAACGTCATGATAGACCTGGTGGCACGTTCGAGTATGAGGAACCTTTGCTTCAGGAGATTACTAACATTAGTCTTCCAACACTTCGGGGTGGATCTAGCAGGAGTAGACGCAGTCACTGGAGCATTGGGGTACACTATTGGGACGAGGACTATCAGGCAGATGAGGCTTACCCAGACTCTGTGAGATCTCCAGGTCCAGAGGGTGAGGAGGAGACAGATGAGGATGAGGACGAGGTTCAGGTTTCAGCAGATGAGGGTGATGCTAGTCCAGATTCTAATGATCAGGCGGCAGAGGACACAGAGATGCATGAGGCTGATCCGAGTATCCTGAGATTCCCAGATCACCACATTTTGAGACTGGAGGCCCTTCACACTCAGTTCCAGAGACATTAGATCTAGGAGCACAGATGAGATCGATGACTTCCATGCTAGAGAGGATGGAGGTCAAACAGGAGCAGATGTACAGTGCTATGGAGTCACGGCAGGAGCGTATAAAGTCTTAGATTGCTCAGATGGCCGAGGACTTCAGAGCATTTAGAGATCAAAGGAGATCACCTAGATAGATTGTACTTAGGATTTCCCTTTATGCTTTATCAGATGTAAACTTTTCTTAAAATTAATGAAGTTCATTTGGTTTTTCTTTATTATTGTGTATTATGCACTTTCCTTTTATTGCGTTATATGACATTTGTTAAAATATAATTATTGTGCATTATTCAGATAATCAAATATGCTTCATTAATCAAGTTTCTAGTCCACGTGTTCTATTATTCACTTCTAACAGAAGATGAGTCACTTCTAGATCTATGACTTAGGAATGTTCTGTTATTGTTTTATGTGGTTAGGATTTCCTTGAACTTTGGGCTCTGATACCACTCTGTCACATCCCCCCAGCCGGTACCCTAACTGGCATACCTGGGTGTGTGATCTACAGCCCCGAAGATCAAGTATCAAGGAAACCATCCTCCCACATATGTAATAACATAATCATGAACAGATAAAATCAAGTGTAATATTATAAATAAAAGATCTAAATCAGGAAAATGAATATCAGTATAATCAGAGTGCGGAAAATGATACCAGATGTAAGCACATCAAAAAGAAGTAGAGTGAGGCGGAAACTCACTCCACAGTTCTAGCGTAATGTAGCACGTAAGTCTAAAGAGAATTACAACTGTTTATAAAGAAAAGTAAGGAAAGAAATTCAAACTGAACTACGAGTTTTCTATTCTATAGATAACATCTTCAAAGTAATGGACTTCATCAATCCAACACAGATGTTCCCATTCAACGTTATGTCTAAATGTAGTACACAATTTGATCACTCGAGGGATCATCAGTGTGATCATCATTGTTGCCAGCACCTTGCGTGTAGTACGCTTCATTGGCTTGTGCTTCATCGTATTGTCCTTCATAATAGTCAATACCTATAGAATAATCTAACAAAAAGACTGCACAAAAGGAGTGAGTACGAGTGAACTCAGCAAGGCAAGTTAACTCATAACAACATAAATAACATGCAACAGAACATAACAAGATGCAATGCAATATGAAATAGATAAAGCATGTATGCATCTAAATTCTATGTATGCTAGTCTCTATTGGCAGACATGCTTTAAGTCATAGCACCATACTTCTTTGGGTAAGTCTCAGTCACTCGACTCCTATTGGTAATGGGTCCGTCATCCCTTGGGACATTCCATGGTTGGGGGTTAGGTCACCGCTCTCTCACATCACCATTGGTCTAAGTACTGGCGCATGTCAGGGTTAAGCCTAGCCCAATGCAAGTCATCTACTTAGTCACATCAAGTCAGCTCCAGATACGTCCATTCCTCCCCTCTCGGGATCCTTTCCGGTATCCTTCACACTAGAGTCCTCATAGTCCCAGACTACAGACTCATCAACCCTATTGGTTATCCGCATATGGTAAATGGGAAGCTCTCATGTCCCCTCACGGGTTGGTTACCGGTCTTAAGCGCCCATGAACCCAAGTCTATCCATATGCAACCCTCCCAATAAATGCCCCCCCACAATGTGATTCCTGTCCTCTCACGGGTTGGTTACCGGTCTTGAGCGCCCATGAATACCCATTGCTACCATGGATGGTTCGGTCTCAATACCCCTCCGACTAGGGTCTGATATAACGGGGACATCCTAGCCAGACACTGCTAGACAGTCCTAGGTATGACAACCAATGGTTCAAAAAAGTATCAATGGGCAACCTCGGAAATATCCCATACTATTTCCGTTGATATCCAAGGACAGAAGTGTCAAAAGGACACCTCTCAATCCCAAACCACACCTAATCAATCACATTCTCAAACCAGTCATGACATACAAAATCGACACTTCTTCATACAAAAGAGAATATAAAAGCATAATCTAATCATTAAACAATATATAGCAATAAGCATTTCATATAAACTTGAATAATGAAAATGAATACATAAATGAAGTACTACTGTACTTACAGTAGTACGTCAGAAGTATAAAATAAAATAACAATAGTTAAACTCAGAGTTTCTTATAGTAGAAACCAAAGAGTACACGATCTATGTTATTATGAAATAACCATCCTTACCTTAATTATTGCCGAAGATAATCCAAAGGTCAAAGAGAGAGGTTCCAAACTTAGCAATTAAACCCCTAACAATCATAGATATAACATTAGGAAAGAAGCCTAAAAGATCATAGAGAAAACGAATCAAACTGAGCGAAAAACAGAGCTTCTGACTTCATTGGTCGATTGATCGGTCTACTGACCCAGTTGACCAATCAGTCGACCAACAGAGTTAATACGAAGCAAATACGGGAATTCTAATCCAAAACTCAATCTACAGAGTTTGAAACTTCACGAAACTTGGAGGGAAACTTTAGGATAGTATTCTAACACTAAGGGAGTAAAGATCGGGCACTAATAATGATTAAAAACATTACCTTCAATTTAAAATCATGGTTTCCCAAATTGGGTGAAAACCTTAGAATTCGATGAAAAATATACTATGAAAATCACAGAAAAGACAATGGATGATTTAGATCTCATCCAAGAAAAAGGTAATCAGAATCAATTTACAAGTACGTAATGAAAATTAGATTTAGTTGGCTAAGAAATCAGATCCATAAGAAGAACTAGGGTTTCAAAGGATCTTACAAGGATTAGGGTTGAGATATCTATGCTGATCATAAATCCTAAAGAAAAGAATGAGATCATGAAAGAGATGGTTGCAAGAATGCCGCATCTTCTTCCCAATCTCAGACAAGAACAAGATCGAAGAATGATAAATCACAACACCGAAAAGATTACTAACCTTGTTTTGATAGATCGGAGATGAGAGACTTCAGATCTTGCAGAGAATTCTTCAAAATCACCGAAGAGAGTTTCAAACGAGTCTTCCCACGTTCTCAGAGTGTTTTGGAGGCAGAGGATACTAAGAAACACGAAGTGTGTTTAAATAGAGAGTGAAAAACCCTAAAATTGGAGTTTCTCGAATTTAACACACTATTGGTCGAGTGCTTGGTCGACTGGGCTAGTCAACCAATCAGGTTAGCAAAGTCCAAACAGGGAATTGGAGGATCAAATGGACACCAAATCTAAAGGGCTTTTGCACACACATCAATTGACATACCTAGGGTGTAGAAATGCCTTCGAACCAAGTCAGATAACACTCCAAGTCTTTCAAATAATTTCATCTTCAATCAGGTGCAACTTTCTTTCCAGGTCTGCACAGATTTCAAGTATGGAACTCCATCATCAATCTCCATGGTTTCTAGGTCAAACACCATGTCTACTACTGAGATGGCCCACAATTGGCTTCTTCCTTTACTTCGAGTCATCAGACCTACAAATAACCGAGATTTTGGGTTAGGGTTAGGGTTAGGATAGGGCTGGATTTCACAAAATGTATGTTTGCCTTATGAATTTTGACATGGGAATTGTATGAATATATGATGTGAAATCCAGCCCTATCCTAACGCTGACCTTGACCCGGAAACCCGGTTGTTTGTAGGTCCGAAGACTTGGAGTAAAGGAAGAAGCCAACTATGGGCCATGTCAGTGGAAGACATGGTGTTTGACCCAGAACCAATGGAAGTTGATGATGGAGTTCCATACTTGGAAGTCTGTGCTGATTTGGAAAGGAAGCTGCAACTTGATGAAGGTGAGTCAAGTTGATGGACTTAGTGTATAGTGAGACATGATTCAAAGGCATTTTTCTATACTAGGTAAGTCATATGTTGTGTTAGGAGAAGCCCATGAGGTTTGGACTTGAGTTGGGCCTCCAATTCCCTGTCTGGGTTTGCTGACCAGCTTGGTCGATTGGTTGGTCGATTGGGCCAATCGACCAAGCAATCAACCAACAGGTCCAGTAATCCGAGAAAATTCTCTATTTAGGGTTTTTCACTTTCTATTTAAGTAAACTTCATGTTTCTTAGTAGCCTCTGCCTCCAAAACTCTTTGAGAACGTGGGAAGACTCTTTCAAAGCTCTCTTTGGTGATTCCGAAGGATCTTTACGAGATTTGAAGCTTCTCATCTCTGATCTGTCAATCCAATGTTAGTAATCTCTTCTTTGTTGTGATTTATCCTTCCATGTTCTTATTCTTGATTGAGACTAGGAAGAAGATGACACATCCTTGCAACCATCTCTTCCATATTCTCCTTCCATTCTTAAGGGTTTATGATCATCATAGTGACCTTAACCCTAACCTTGATAAACTCTTCTTGAAACCCTAATTCTCCCTTTTTGATTCACTTTCTTAACATGATTGAATCTAATTTTCATGATGGAATTGTGAATGACTTCTGATTATCTCCTACTAGGATGAGATCTGATCATTTCTAGCTTTCCCATGGATTCATAGTATATTTTCCATCGAATTCTAGGGTTTTCACGCAATTGGGAAAATCATGATTTCGAATTGGAAGGTAGTATTTTTAATCATTGTTAGTGCCTAATCTATACTCCTTTAGTGTTAGAATACTATTCTAAAGGTTTCCTCCAAGTTTCGTAGAGTTTTGAATCTTGTTGATTGAGTTTCGGATTAAAATCCACTGTTTTGCTTCATACTGACTCAGTTGGTCGACTGGGTCAATAGACCAACCAATCGACCAAGCAAGTCAGTAGCTCTGTTTTTCGCTCGATTTGATTCGTTTTCTCTCCAATCTTTTAGGCCTCTTTCCTAATGTTGTATCTATGATTGTCTAGGGTTTAGTTGCTAGGTATGGAACCCCTCTCTTTAATCTTTGGATAATCATCAACGCTATTTAAGGTAAGGACAGTTATCTCCATAATGTCATAGATTTCATGTATATTAGTTTCTGATTTCGAAAACTCTTAGACTCACTACTGATATTGTACTTTTTATTTAGGATGTACTACTGTAAGTACAGTAGCACCTTACTTATGTTTTCTTTTTCATTATTCAAGTATATATATGCATGTTTATTTATGTATGTTGTTTAATGAATTGATCATGCTTCTACATATTCCTTTATATGATGAGATGTTGGTTATGTATGGTGTGACTGATCTGAGATTGTGATTTATTAGGTATGATTTGGGATTGGGAAGTGTCCTTTTGACATTTCTGTCCTTGGACATCAGAGGGAATAGTATGGGTTGTTCTCCAAAGATGCCCATTGACGCTTTCCCGGATTATTGATTGTCATACCTAGGGTTGTCTAGCAGTGTTTGGCTAGGATGTCCACGTTATATCAGTCCCGATTCAGAAGGGTATTGAGATTGAACGACCTGTGGTAGCAATTGGGATTCATGGGCGCTTAAGACCGGTAACCAACCCATGAGAGGACATGAATCACATTGTGGGGGCTATTTATTGGTAGGGTTGCAAATAGTAAACTTGGGCTCATGGGCGCTCAAGACCGGTAACCAACCCGTGAGGGGACATGAGAGCTTCCTGTCTATTATTTGTGGATGACTAGTAGGGTTGATGAGTCCGTAGTCAGGGACTATGCTGACTCTAGTGTGAAGGATACCAGAAAGGATTGCCAAGGGCGAGGAATGGACGTATCTAGATCTGAGTTGATATGACTAAGTAGATGACATGCATTGGGCTTGGTTTAACCTGCTAATACTAAGACCAATGGTGATGCGAGAGAGCGGTGACCTATACCCCCAGCCATGGATTGTCCCGAGGGATGAAGGACCCACTACCAACCGGCGTTGTGTGATGAAACCCTCCTAAAGAAGTACAGTTCAATGACTTAAAGCATGTCTGCCTATAGAGACCAGTATACATAGAGTTAGATTTATACATTAATTTTCTGTTTCATATCGCATTGCATCATGTTATGTTCTGAAATCATGTTATTTATGTTGTTATGATTTAACTTGCCTTACCGAGTTCATTCGAACTCACTCCTTTTTGTGCAACCTCTTGTGTTAGATTCCTCTACATGTATTGATTACTATGAAGGGCAATATGAAGAAGCACCAGTTGAAGAAGCGTACTACAAGCAAAGTGCTGGCTACAATGAAGATCACATTGATGATCTCACGTTTGGTCACGTTACGTACTACGATTAGACCTAATGTGGAGTGGGAATGCCTGAGTTGGATTGATGAAGTCCATTATTATGAAGACTTTATCTATAGAGTAGAAGACTGTTAGTCCTTTTGATTTTCATTCCTTTACGTTCTTAAAGAACATTTATATTTCTTTTTAGACTTACATGCTACATTTCCGTTGTAATTGTGGAGTGAGACTCCGCCTCACTCTACTCATTTTTGATGTTTACATTTGGTATAATTTTTCCACACTCTAATTATACTATCATTCTTTTCCTTATTTGGATCTCTTATTTATAATATTATACTTTGATAATATATTTGTTAATGATTATGTTATTGCCTATGTGGGAGGATGATTTCCTCGATACTTGATCTTCGGAGCTGTGGATCACACACTCGGGTATGCCAGATAGGGTACTGGCTAGGTGGACGGGAGAGAGTGGTATCAAAGCCCAAAGTTCAAGGAAATCCTAACCAGATAAAACAATAACAGAACTTTCAAGAGTCATAGATCCAAAAATGACTCAATTACTCTTAGAAGTGAATAATAGAACACTTGAACTAGAGACTTGATTAATGAAGCATAATTGGTGATTTAAATAATACACAATAATTATGATTTAATAAATATCATATAATGCAATAAAAGAAAGTGCATAATACACAATAGTAAAGTGAAACAAAGTGAACTTCATTAATTTTATGAAAAGTTTACAACGATTACATCTGATAAAGCATAAAAGGAAATCCTAGTACAATCTATCTAGGTGATCTCCTCTGATCTCTGAATGCTCTGAAGTCCTCAGCCATTTGAGTAAGCTGAGACTCTATTCGCTCCTACCGTGACTCCATCGTACTGTACATCTTGTCACATCCACCCAGCCGGTACCCCATTTGGAATACTCGGGAATGTGATCCACAGTCCAAGGATCAAGATTCGTAGGTCCATGCCTCCCACATACACAATGATATAATCATGAACAAAGATAGTCAAAGTAAAAACATTTAATACTAAGTATCATGAATAAGATAAGATTAAATAAATCAGAGTGCGGAAGACAATAACAGTAAAGTGTGAACATAATCATAAAGGTGAGAGAAGGTATGATGACCACTCTCTCAGAGCAGCGGAAAAGAAGTGTGATAACGTTAATTACATGTCCAAGTATCAAAAGATAATCCCAAAGATAAGTTAGTTACATGACCAAAGGTTCCATAAATACACTAGAGAAATGGGGCACTAAGCTAGGGTTTCCTCTACTCTAATAACGGTCTCTTCAATGATACGGATGAAGTAAACCCAGCTTTGCCGCTCCCTCACAACTGTGGGGCTAACCCTAGTGCGGATAGTAATCCTCCTCGGCACCAACACTCGGATCTTCATAGATGCCACTACCCGAAGGGTAGTATGCGGAATCATAGTCCGTCTCAAAGGGGGTGCCATCGTAGTCTTCGGTACCTGTAGGATAATCTAAAAACATTTGTACAAAAGGAATGAGTTCGAAGAACTCAGCAAGGCAGTTATTCCATAATTAGAAATCATACACATACAGAACATACATAATGCAATGTGATATGGAACATATGATGCAGTATGATTCTAACTCTGTAAATGCTAGTCTCTAGGGAAGACATGCTTTAAGTCATAGCACCATACTTCTTTGGGTGGTCAGTCACTCCCCCTCAATCATACAAGATATCTTGGGTCTGCCAGGGAAGTTCGATAAAGTCATCTAAAAAACCATGGTAAGGGAATAGGTCACCACTCTCTCACATCACCATTTGGTATAAGTACTGGCGCATGTCATAGAAAAGCCTAGCCCAATGCAAGTCATCTACTTAGTCAGTCAAGTCAGATCCAGATACGGCCATTCCTCACCCCCGAGGATCCTTTCCGGTATCCTTCACACTAGAGTCAGCGAAATCCCGGATTTTGGACTCATCAACCCTATTGGTCATCCACAAATAGTAAACGGGAAGCTCTCACGTCCTCTCACGGATTGGTTACCGGTCTTGAGCGCCCGTGAGCCCAAGTCTAGCCATTTGCAACCCTACCAATAAATGGCCCCTTTCAGGTATCCATAGCATGGTTTATGTCCTCTACCTGATTGGTTACCGGCCTAGAGCGCCCATCCAACCATACACTACCACGGGTTGTTCGGTCTCAATGCCCTTCTGATTCGGGTCTGACACGACAAGGATAAACCTAGCCAACCAACTAGACAGTCCTATGTATGTCATCCAATAACCCGGGAGAGTGTCGATAGGCACCATCGGAGAACATCCCATACTATTCCCTCCGATGCCTAAGGACAAAAGTGTCAATAGAACACTCCCCAATCCCAAGTCAATACGTAAGCAATCACATATTCAAGTTCATCATCTTTCATGCATCCAATGCATCTTATCATAAAATTTAAATCATGATATTGAAATGAATCATCATAGACATAAGTAAACAAGAATAGTAAGGTAACATGACAAAAGTATGGAGATGTCAATATTACTGTTCTAACACATATATAACAGTCTTATAAAGATTTAAAAGAAATCAAAAGATTCTATTCATAAACAAGAACATAAATCATAAGTTGGTGATCTATATATTTATGGAGATAACCATCCTTACCTTGGGTTGAATTGATGATGAATTGAGAGTACCAAGAAATAGTCCAAAATAATTGTTAAGGCCCTAAACAAACATCAATAATAAGTTAGAGAAGAAATTAGGAAGATTGGATATCAATTGAATCAAAACTGGCCAAGGTTGCTGTCAGCAACAACTTTGGTCGATGGTTTTGGTCGATGGAATTGACCAAAAGGATCGACCAAAATTTCCTTCGGGACAGAATGATGGATTTTGGGTGTTTTCATCCTAAATTGGTTTTCTGGTGTTCGGATCAATCTGAAACTTGGAGGAACACTTAACAATAGTAGTAGGACACTATAGGTCAAGAAATTTACCCAATCCAATGGTCCAAACAAAAAGCCCCAAATTAAGCTAACAAGTTCAAGTGACAAACATCATGGCATGAGTTGGGATTGATTGCATTGTCATGGAAATGGCATGTAATAGCTAGGGGAACTAATAGGATTTTGATTGGACTCATATAGAAGTGATAAACATGAACATAGCATGCCCTACAACTCAGTTTGGTACAAAACGACATGATGTTAATAGAAAAATAGAGGAATACATATGCTAGGCATGAGGTGGAGGCATAGCATCAATGGATGGCTAAGAAAATCATAGATTAATCATGTGTAGACACTTGGAGTGGTGGTTGCAAGGTTGCAGCACCATTTCCAATGTCTCACCAGCAAGAAAGGAAAAGAAAAGAATAGAAAATGGTAGGATAGAGAGTGGAACGATGATTCATACCTTAGTGTGGAAGAAGTAGACAAGAATCAATAGTAAACAATGAGTTTTTGATGAGGTGCCCTTCACATTAGCCAAGGAGGTGCCTTGGGAAGCTCTCCCCACGATTTCAAGTGAGAAAAATGATTGCACAAGGCTCAAGGCTCGAGGTCATAATAAATAGAATAGGAATATTCCATGGAATCTTTAACTTGGCAGACTGGGAAACTTTGGTCGATGGTTTTGGTTGATGGCATCGACCAAAAGGATCGACCAAAATGTTTCTCAGCAGAAAAACAGGTTTAGTTCAGCAACTTCAAGTAGGGATTTGAAAGGCTATACAAGGTCAATTTGAGTGAGGTTTTCTTCCACAATTCAATCAAGAAGTCTAGTTTCAGGGAATACCTTCGGATTGTGCACAAGAGGTCATTAGGTACATCAACGAGATTAATCTTCTTTGATGTGCAGACTTTCCTTAAATGCTGATAATGCATTTAAGCAAGGGGTATCATCATCAATGTCCATAGGCTCAGTCTCCGAATCATGATCATCAATCAGAATGGTCCAAAGGTCTCTTCTACCACCGCTTCGGGTCTTCGGACTTGAATACTACAGTGGATCCGGGTTAGGGTCATGGTTAGAATAGGGCTGGATATTACACATCTGCTCCTGTCTGACCTCCATCCTCTCTAGCATGGAATTCATCGATCTCATCTATGCACCCAGATCCGAAGTCTTTGGAACTGAGTGAGAAGGACCTCCAGTCTCAAAATGTGATGATCTGGGAATCTCATGATGCTCTGGATTAGCCTCATGCATCTCAGTGTCATCCTCTGCTTGATCATCAGAATCTGGACCAGCATCACCCTCATCAAGCTGGAACCTCATCGTCATCCTCCTCACCCTCTGGACCTGGAGATCTCACAGTCTGAGTAAGCCACATCTGTCTGATAGTCCTCGTCCCGATCGTATATCCTAATGCTCCAGTGACTACATCTGTGCCCTCTAGACTCACCCCAAAGTGCTGGAAGACTAATGTTAGTAATCTCCCAAAGCAAAGGTTCCTCATACTCGGATGCGCCACCAGATCTATCATGACGTTCTAGATTATGTAGGACAAGTCGATCTGGAATCCCATGTAAATGCGGTATATGAGTAAGGCCTCCATCATTGTGACCCTATGATGATGTCTGGCCTTCGGCATGAAGTTTCGACCCACAATGCGACCGACAATCCAAGCCGAATTCGTCATCTGCTGCCTGTTTCGTGGAAGGTAACACTCTAAGTCGCTCCAAAGAGTGGCACATATCTCGTGAAGCTCATAGGGCAACAAGTAGCGGTCCACCTCAGCTCCTAAGGGTATCCATATGCACTGATGTGGATAGTAAGGCACCTGGAGAATCTGTGACAGTGTCCTCGTGGAGAACCGAATCTCTGTCTCCATGACCCTGCTCTCAATGATCAGTCTGAAAGGACAGCCCTGTCCTCTAGCCTTGTCACATCCACCCAACCGGTATCCTATCTGGCATACCCGGGATGTGATCCATAGCCCGAAGATCCAGATCGAACGGCCATTCCTCCCACATACTCGATAACATAATCATGAACAGTATAATCAATGTATAACACAAGCCATAAATAGATCAATTGAATAAGAGAAGATAATAAATCAGAGTGCGGAAATATATTAAGTATCAAATTCTAAATAACAGAGTCTCAAGAGAAAGAGTGATCAGAAGTCATTCTTTCACCAACAGTGGAACAGTGATAAATCAAGTTAAGTTACACCCAGTGTTATGAACAAATCCATAGGAACTAGAGAGAGAATATCCAAATGATTACAGTCATCCAGAGAAATGGGGCCTACACATAGGTTTCCTCTATCCTAATGATGTCCTCTTCAAAAGTATGGATAAAGTAAACCCAACGTGGCCGCTCCCTCACTAATGTGGGGCTAACCCTGGTACGCACTATAATCCTCCTTGGTATAGCAATCCTGACTCTCCGCGTAGCCATCACCCGAAGGGTAGTATGCAGGATCATAGCTCGGGTCATAGGACGTGCCATCAAGGTCTTCTGTACCTGCAGTGTAATCTAACAAATTGCACAAAGGAATGAGTTCAAAAAGAACTCAGCAAAGCGAGTTGTTTCATAATCCACAGTTCAATCAACACAAGTCAAAATATGATGCAATATGATATGAGACAATGATGAATGATGATTCTAATCTTAAGTATGCTAGTCTCTAGGGTAGACATGCTTTAAGTCATGGCACCATACTTCTTTGGGTCGTCAGTCACTCCCCCTCAATCATAAGATATCTTGGAGTGCCGCGGGAAGTTCGGTAAAGTCATCTCAAAACCATGGTTGGGGATTTAGTCACCACTCTCTCACATCGCCGTTTGGCATAAGTACTGACGCATGTCACAGTAAAACCTAGCCCAATGCAAGTCATCTACTCAGTCATATCATGTCAGATCCAGATACATCCATTCCTCGGCCCCGGCGATCCTTTCCGGTATCCTTCACACTAGAGTCAGTGTAATCTTGGATTACGGACTCATCAACCCTATTGGTCATCCACATATAGTAATCGGGAAGCTCTCACGTCCTCTCACGGGTTGGTTACCGGTCTTGAGTGCCCGTGAGCCCAAGTCTATCCATATGCAACCCTACCAATAAATGGCCCCTTTCGGGTATCCGCAATATAGTTCAAGTCCTCTCACGGAGTGGGTATCGGTCTTGAGCGCCCTTCAACCATATTCTACCACGGGTCATTCGGTCTCAATACCCTTCCAATTCGGGTCTGATACAACAAGGGAAATCCTAACCATACACCTAGACAATCCTATACATGTCATCCAATAACCCGGGAAAGCGTCGATGGACACCTTCGGGGAATATCCCATACTACTCCCTCCAATGTCCAAGGACAGAAGTGTCGAAAGGACACCTCTCAATCCCAAGTCATACGTAGTCAATCACAATCTCAATCTCATCATATTATAGTAAATCAATGATTCGTCATATAAACAATTACATATCATAACATGATTGATCATACATGAATCATAAAGTAAGACTGAACATGATATTCTAAATGATACATACATTCTATTACTGATAAGGAAATACATAACAATAATGTATAGTAAAGGATTTCTCATGTGATCATAACCAATAAGTTCTCATAATGTAAGCATGTTGGTATAATTAGCATACTTAAGTTAACGACTGTCCTTACCTTAATCAAGTTGTAAATAGATTCAATGATTACCAAGTATGGTCCCAAAATCAGTGTTGATACCCTAGATAATCATACAATTAATGTCAGAGAAGAAAACAATTGGATTGGGGTTCAAACGGATCAAATTGGCTGAGTCGGGGCCTTAACAACTCTTGGTTGGTGGCTTGGTCTTGTCGATCGACCAAGCGATCTGTCGATCGACCGATCAAGCAGTCGATCGATCGATCAAAGCGATCTTGTCGATCGACCAAGCGATCGACCAAGACTTGTTATCTTCAGGACAGCAATGGAAACTTGATCCGAAACTGCCCTTCCGATGCTCCGATCGTCATGAAATTTGGAGGGCATGTTTATAACAGTAAGAGGATATTACACACTAATTTTCATGATGATTCAATGGTTCAATCAAAAGTACCCAAATCGAATTTTAGGTTCTATATGATGTTTAGCAAGAATTAAATAGAAACTTATAGAAATCAAAAGGGATGATAAGAATCAATCAAATGAGTGCTAAGAATCAAGCTAGAATCTTAATTTCATTACAGTCTAAGCTTATCATGCATCTACATATCAGATTAGAATCAAAGAGGTTAGATTGAATAGAATCAAAGATGGAGTGCAATTAATCTCATTTGAATCATAGCATAGCAAGAGTGGGGGGAGGATTAAGGAATTGAAAGGGGGGAAAAACCCATGGTTAAGTGTTTGCAAGGTTGCAACACTTCAGCCATGGTTTCAATGACCATTAATTGGTAGAAACATGAATAGATTAGGAGAGGAATAGAAGAAATCATACCTTGAGTTGATGATTAGTGTATACAATAAAGAATGGAGTCAAAAATCTTGCCAAAATTCAAGGAATAGCCCAAGAGAGTGTCCAACCTCGTGCTCTGGAGTGCACATGATTAGTTTAGGTCCTCATTCACGAGTTCCAAAAAGGTAGGGGCAAAATGGGAAGAGATTTAGTGCAAACTCGGATTTCATTACTCTTGGTCGACTGGCTGGTCGATTGTCAGTCGACTAAGCACTCGACCAAGCTATGACAACAACTTCAGGAGTGGATTTGGAAGGCTATACAGGGTCAAATTGAGCGGGGGTTTTCTCCTACAAGTCAATCAACAAGTCTAGTTTCAGAAAATACCTTCAGATTGATCACGGGGTTCCGGGAAGTGCTTCAACTAATTCAATCTTCATCGATGCGTAGGTTTTTTACTCAACACTGACAAGGTGCACAAGTGAGGGGCATCATTGTCAATGTCCATAGGCTCAACATCAAGCATCGAATCATCCACTAAGAGGGCCCACAGGTCTCTTCTACCACCACTTCGGGACTTCGGACCTGCAACAGTATAAAATCCGGGTTGGGTTAGGGTAAGGATAAGGCCGGATTTTACAACTGAAGAATAACCTCACCAGCTCTGGGTAGATGGGCAAATCCACCGTGAAGAGATGGGTCCACTCTAATGTGTCGAATCTCTGCCAGATCCTGAACACCCACAGCTCTCGTAAGTGGAGTAGTCGCCCGTACTCAATGTGACAGTACTCGAAGAACGCCTCGTACAGGAACTCTGGCTGCGGCGTTTCGAACCGGTCAAGCCGTAGTACCTCCTCTCTCGGCTGAGAAGGAACTCAACCTCTTCCTCTCCAAGCTCCGACTGCGACCTCAGCCTCTACCTCGTCCTCCTCTCTACATTGTGTAAATGTCTGTGGAAAAGACAAAGGACATTGCTTGTTAGAGTTGTTTCGAAAATTCAGCCAGAAGGGCATTTTCGTAATTTTTTGAAAATTTTCAAATTTAGGGAAAATACAAATTTAACCTACTAGTGTGTGCATAATACTTGGAATAGCATGTTAAGATGTTTTATTTGAAGAAAATCCGTCGAAATCTTGGTCTAAAGTAAAAAATTCAGCAAGAATGAATTTGGGGATTTTGCAATTTAGGGCAAAATTGGATTTTTGAAAATTCTGAAATTGGTTGAATCAAACTACATGTACACATCCACAACATCATTTTAAGCATGTAGCAATTGATTTTGTGCAAAAACTCCAAGAGGTTTGTGAGAAATCAAAATTTTTCTAAAGTTTAGCGATTTTGGTTGCGAAAGCGATGTGAAAGTGCAAGATTGTGTTAGAACTTGTTGTCTAAGCATGTCATTGTGTTAAAAATTCATGGAACATGTTTCTAAGTGTTCTTAAACATGATTTCTAGCAATAGACATAAGCAACACATGGTTTTTGATGAAATGCAAGCATGAGAAGATGAATTTGTGAATGAGAACAAGTGTTTGTTTACCTTGTATGATGATCTAAGTGTGATGTAGTGTTGTTGTTGAAGCACCAAACTACTTGGAAAATACTTGGAAAGACCTTAGAATTTCTTCTCCAGAGCTCCCTCTCAAGTTTACAAGGTTTGAAGTGAGTTTGGAATGAGATTTTGGTGCTTAAAAGCCTAATTTTCTCGTGTTGCCAGGCTTGGTCGATTGGGCCAATCGACCAAGCAGTCGACCAAAGGACCCAGTAGCTCCAATTTCTAATGAAATTTGGAAAATTGTGATTTTTGTCCTATGATTTCATATTTGATGACTAAATGGAAGTATATGGTATGATTTAAGAATTTCAATCATTTGGACTTGTGGATTTTGTCGAATCTTTGATTTTCAGTGTTTTTGACATTTCGGTTTTTGCAAAATGGTTCTGTTAAGAAGTGGTCATGGTGGATCCAGTAGCCACGGAGGTGGTGAGATACCTTTCGATTCTGAGATACCCCTTGATGGTTCTGATAAGCAGACCCACACTGGTGATCAAGGTACTCATGACGTACCCGGTGCTCCGAACATCGGAAGTTTCCGTGATATTGCCAACATCATGGGCAATATGATGCAACAGCAAGCGAACTAGTTCAATCAGATGTTGATGGGTTTCATGACTCTGCACAACAAGACTCGTGCTGGTGTTAATGGGAATCCTCATGCCACAGTCCTGAATGCGGAAAGGTTGGCTGGAACTCCTTATACTCGTCTGATTGAGAGTTTCTTGAAGCTACAAGTGCCTATCTTCACCAGAGTGTCCAAGGATACTTTGTTTCTGAACAAGTGGCTGTGAGAGTTAGAAAAGGCTTTCTGTCATCTGCAGTGTTCTGAAGCTCAGAAGATTTTGTTCGCTGAACAGAAGCTTCAACACGAAGCTAACGCTTGGTGGAACTCTACTCGTCCTATCTTGGAAGATTTGCATACTGGTGGACTGACTTGGGAAATTTTCAAGGAAGCATTTTGTAAGAACTATTTCCTTGAAGCCGTACAAGATGCTAAGGAAGCTGAGTTTATGGCTTTGATGCAAGGATCACTGTCTGTGTTGGAATACCAATAGAAGTTCAAAGAACTCCATTTCTTTGCTCCTGATTCTTTGAAGCCTGATCGTGCTAAAGCGAAGAAATTCTTCAAGGGATTGCGACTTGCAATCAGAGCATATCTCACAGTTCAGCCTATTGAAAGCTATGCTCAAGTGGTTTAGAATTCAAAAAAGTTAGAAGAGACTGAAAAGGAAAATGCTCGTGTGCAAAGACCTTGGCAGTCAAGAAATCCTGGATTAGTTGACCGTACTGAGCGGCGCTTTGTTAGACCTACACCTTACCCTACTCCCGCTTTCTAGCCTAGGAGTGTAGGTCAGAGTCCTGGATTTCAGCAAGCCGGCCAACATAGTCAGTATGGTGGGAATATACAAGCTGTGAATATTCCCAATGCTAGGCCTGTGAATGCAAATTCTAGACCTTTGGTTCAAAAGCCCCCAGCTACAGCTATCCCAGTTGGACTTAAGGACTCTGTTTGCTTCTTCTGTAAGCAAACTGGTCACTTCACTCATGCCTATCCAAAGAGGCCAGTTCAACAGTCTGGTCCGGTAGTGAAGAGTGCTCCTGCCCCTCCTTCCGGAAGAGTGTTCAATATTTCTGGTACTGAACAAGATGCAAGTCATGATGTGGTAATAAGTACATTGTTAGTCACTTCTATACCTGCATTTGTTTTATTTGATACGGGTGCATCACATTCGTTCATATCATCTGCATTCATTAAGAAGACTGACCTAACACCGGAGAATCTATCTAGTTGTTTATTAATTACTACTCCTACTAGTTCTACTGTGAAACTAGATAAAGTGTTAGTTAATTGTCTTGTTTTGGTTGGTGAGAAGAACTTGGAAGCCAATTTAGTACTTCTTGATATGAAAGACTTTGATATCATTTTGGGAATCGATTGGTTGACAGCGCATAAAGTTGTAATTCTTTGTTCTTCAAAGAGAATTCAGTTTCAGATTTGTGGAAGTTCAGTTTTTGAATTTCAAGGTGAAAAAGGAAGAATTGGTAAGAAGACGTTGACCGCATTGATGCAAGTCTATGCATTAGTGAAAGATGTTTCATCAGAAAGCAAGGTTAAGGAAGAGAAGAAGATAGAAGAAGTCAATGTTGTCTATGACTTCGTTGATGTCTTTCCTGGTGATTTGTCAGGGCTGCCTCCTGATAGGGATGTTGAATTTTCTATTGATCTAATCCTTGGAGCTTCTCCGGTATCTAAAGCTCCGTATAGAATGGCTCCTACCGAACTTAAAGAACTACAAAACCAGCTAAATGAGCTCTTAGATAGAGGTTTTATACAGCCTAGTGTATCACCTTGGGTAGCTCCGGTCTTGTTTGTTAAGAAGAAGGATGGTAGTATGCATCTATGCTTTGATTACTGTGAGTTGAACAAGTTGACCATCAAGAATAGATATCCGCTGCCTAGGATAGATGATCTCTTCGATCAGTTGAAAGGTGCAGTAGTGTTCTCAAAGATTGACTTGAGATTTGGATATCACCAGTTGAAAGTGAAGTCAAGTGATATTTTCAAGACAACTTTTAGAACGAGGTATGAACATTATGAGTTTAGAGTCATGCCTTTCGGTTTCACTAATGCTTCTGCTATGTTCATGGACCTCATGAAGCAAGTATTTCATGATGTACTCGATAAGTTTGTGATAGTCTTCATCGACGATATCTTGATTTATTCGAAGAATGAAGAAGAGCATGTAAGGCATTTAAATTTCACTTTGCAAAAACTACGAGAAAGTAAGCTTTATGTCAAGTTTAGCAAGTGTGATTTTTTTCTCAAAAGGGTAGTATTTCTTGGCCATGTGGTCTCTGCTGAAGGTATTCGTGTTGATCCCGAAAAGGTACAAGCAGTTGTTGATTGGGAAAGACCGAAGACTGTTATAGAAATTAGAAGTTTTCTTGGATTGGCGAGATACTACAAAAGGTTTATTGAGAACTTTTCTACGTTGGCTGCTCCTATGACTAAGCTAACTAGAAAAGAAGAGAAGTTTGTTTCGTTTGACGCTTGTGAGAAGAATTTTTAAGAGTTGAAAGATAGATTGACAAGTGCTCTGGTTTTGACTGTACCTGATGACTCCAGTGGTTTGATAGTCTATACTGATGCATCAAAGATTGGTTTGGGTTGTGTGTTGATGCAACATGGTAAAGTAGTAGCCTATGCTTCTTGGCAATTGAAGGATTATGAGCGGAATTATCCCACTCATGATTTAGAGCTTGCAACAGTTGTCTTCGCATTGATGATTTGGAGACATTACCTCTATGGTGAGAAGATTGCTATTTTCACAGATCTTAAAAGTTTGAAGTACTTCTTTACCCAAAAGGAGTTAAATATGAGACAAAGAAGATGGTTAGAATTGGTCTTTGATTATGACTATGACATTCAGTAGCACCTTGGTAAGGCAAATGTGGTTGTTGATGCTCTTAGCAAGAAAAGTAAGAGAAAAGAATTTGATTCGAATGCTTTGAGTCAACCATTGTTGTGTTCAATTTCGAAGCTTGGTTTGGAAGTTGTCCCTGAAGGTTCTGATTTTGTTCTTTCTGCTATGACAGCAAGATCCACCCTTAAAGACCGAATTGTTGCTCAGCAAGCTTTTGATCAAGAATTGAAAGAGGATATTGAGAAGATTTCTTCGAATCCTGATTCAAATCCTGAATTTAGTATATCTATGGATGGTGCCTTACTGTTTAAAGGTAGACTTTGTGTGCCTTCAGATGTTGAAATCAAGAAGGAGATTTTGAAGGAAGCACACCAATCTATTTTCATAGTACACCCTGGAAGCACCAAGATGTACAAAGACTTAAGAGAACATTTTTGGTGGATTGGTTTGAAAGTTGATGTAGAAGATTTTGTGGCCAAGTGTGAGACTTGCCAGCGTGTGAAAGCAGTTTGTCAACCCCCATCCGGATTACTGCAACCCCTTCCTATTCCTAGTTGGAAGTGGGAAGATATCTCTATGGACTTTGTGACTAGCTTACCTCGGACAAGTAAAGGTAATGACACTGTATGGGTAATTGTTGATAGGTTGACCAAATCAGCCCATTTCATTCCTATGAAGATCACTCATACTTTGGATAAGCTAGCTAGGCTTTATGTGGACAATGTAGTTCATTTGCACGAAGTGCCAGTGAATATTGTTTCTGATCGTGATCCTAGGTTCACCTCAAGGTTTTGGAACAGTTTGCAAAAGGCTTTGGGAACCCAATTGAATCTGAGTACTGCTCATCACCCACAGTCGGATATGGACAGTCTGAGCGGACAATTCAGAGTTTGGAAGATATGCTCAGATCTTGTGTTGTTGATATGGGTGGCAATTGGGATGAACACTTAGCTTTGGTTGAGTTTTCCTATAACAACAATTATCAAGCAACAATAGGCATGGCTCCATTTAAAGATTTGTATGGTAACACTTGTAAGACACCCTTGTACTGGACTGAGACCGATGAAAGAAAAGTCTTAGGTCCGGAAATGATTGAAGCTACAAGCGCGATGGTTGATATGATTAGAGAAAGGATCAAGTCTGCTCAGTCAAGACAGAAATCTTATGCTGATAAGAGAAGGACAGATTTGGAATTTCAAGTTGAGGAGAAAGTTTTCTTGAAGGTTTCACCTATGAAAGGTGTGATGAGATTCAATGTTAAGGGAAAGCTTAGCCCTCATTTCATCGGACCTTTCGAGATTCTTGAGAAGGCTGGACCTGTGGCATATCATTTGGCATTGCCTCCATCTCTTGCTGGAGTTCATGATGTGTTTCATGTTTCGATGCTTCGAAAATACATAGAGAATCCGGAACACATACTACAACAAGAACCCAAAGGACTTAGTGCTAATCTTACTATGATGAAGAGCCAGCCGAAATCCTAGATAAGAAGGACAAACAATTGCAGAATCGCACCATCCCTTTGGTGAAGACTCGGTGGAAGAACCATACCCCCGAAGAAGCTTCTTGGGAGAAGGAAGAAGACATGAAGGAGAAGTTTCCTCATCTTTTTGGAAGTACAGGTACGCTCTCAATTTTGAGGATGAAATTTCTTTTAAGGGGGGGGGGAATGTGAAATCCAGCCCTATCCTAACCCTGACCTTGACCCGAAAACTCGGTTGTTTGTAGGTCCGAAGACCCAGAGTAAAAGAAGAAGCCAACTATGGGCCATCTCAGTGGAAGACATGGTGTTTGACCCAGAAGCCATGGAAGTTGATGATGGAGTTCCATACTTGGAAGTCTGTGCTCATCTAGAAAGGAAGCTACAGCTTAATGAATGTGAGTCAAGTTGATGGACTTAATGTATAGTGAGACATGATTCGAAGGCATTTTTCAATACTAGGTAAGTCATATGTTGTGTTGGGAGAAGCCCATAAGGTTTGGACTTGAGTTGGGCCTCAAATTCCCTGTCTGGGCCTTGCTGACCAGCTTGGTCGACTGGTTGGTCGATTGGGCCAATCGACCAACAGGTCCAGTATTCCGAGAAAATCCTCTGTTTAGGGTTTTCACTTTCTAGTTAAGTAAACTTCGTGTTTCTTAGTATCCTCTACCTCCAAAACTCTCTGAGAACGTGGGAAGACTCTTTCAAAGCTCTCTTTGGTGATTTCGAAGGATCTTTGCGAGATCTGAAGCTTCTCATCTCTGATCTGTCAATCCAAGGTTATTAATCTCTTCTTCTTTGTTGTGATTTATCCTTCCATGTTCTTATTCTTGATTGAGACTAGGAAGAAGATGTTGCATCCTTGCAACCATCTCTTCCATAATCTCCTTCCATTTCTAAGGGTTTATGATCATCATAGTGACCTTAACCCTAACCCTAATAAACTCTTCTTGAGCCCCTAATTCTCCCTTTTTGATTCACTTTCTTAACATGATGGAATCTAATTTTCATGATGGAATTGTGGATGACTTATGATTATCTCCTACTAGGATGAGATCTGATCATTTCTAGCTTTCCCATGGATTCATAGTATATTTTCCATCGAATTCTAGGTTTTTCACCCAATTGGGGAAATCATGATTTTGAATTGGAAGGTGTTATTTTTAATCATTGTTAATGCCTAATCTATACTCCTTTAGTGTTAGAATACTATTCTAAAGGCTTCCTCCAAGTTTCGTAGAGTTTCGAATCTTGTTGATTGAGTTTCGGATCAAAATCCACTGTTTTGCTTCGTACTGACTCATTTGTTCGGCTGGGTCAGTAGACCAACCAATCGACCAAGCAAGTCAGTAGCTCTGTTTTTCGCTCGATTTGATTCGTTTTCTCTCCAATCTTTTAGGCCTCTTTCCTAATGTTGTATCTATGATTGTCTAGGGTTTAATTGCTAGGTTTGGAACCTCTCTCTTTGATCTTTGGATAATCATCAACGCTATTTAAGGTAAGGACAGTTATCTTCATAAGGACATAGATTGCGTGTATGTTAGTTTCTGATTTCGGAAACTCTTAGATTCACTACTGATATTGTACTTTTTATTTAGGATGTACTACTGTAAGGACAATAGCACCTTACTTATGTTTTCTTTTTCATTATTCAAGTATATATATGCATGTTTATTTATGTATGTTGTTTAATGAATTGATCATGCTTCTACATATTCCTTTACATGATGAGATGTCGGTTATATATGGTGTGACTGATCTGAGATTGTGATTGATTAGGTATGATTTGGGATTGGGAAGTGTCCTTTTGACATTTCTGTCCTTGGACATCGGAGGGAATAGTATGGGATGTTCTCCCAAGATGCCCATTGACGCTTTCTCAGATTATTGATTGTCATACCTAGGTCTGTCTAGCAGTGTTTGGCTAGGATGTCCCCGTTATATCAGACCCGATTCGAAAGGGTATTAAGACTGAACGACCCGTGGTAGCAATGGGGATTCATGGGCGCTCAAGACCGGTAACCAACCCGTGAGAGGACATGAATCACATTGCGGTGGCCATTTATTGGTAGGATTGCAAATAGTAGACTTGGGCTCATGGGCGCTCAAGACCGGTAACCAACCCATGAGGGGACATGAGAGCTTCACGTCTGTTATTTGTGGATGACCAGTAGGGTTGATGAGTCAGTAGTCAGGGACTATGTTGACTCTAGTGTGAAGGATACCGGAAAGGATTGCCAAAGGCGAGGAATTGACGTATCTGGATCTGATTTGATATGACTAAGTAGAGGACATGCATTGGGCTAGGTTTAACCTTGACATGTGCCAGTACTTAGACCAATGGTGATGTGAGAGAGCGGTGACCTATACCCCCAACCATGGATTGTCCCGAGGGATGAAGGACCCACTACCAACCGACATTGTGTGATGAGACCCTCCTAAAGAAGTACGGTGCTATGACTTAAAGCATGTCTGCCTATAGAGTTAGATTCATACATTCATTGTCTGTTTCA
The DNA here is from genome assembly GCF_041222555.1 of Hakea prostrata. NCBI lineage: Eukaryota > Viridiplantae > Streptophyta > Magnoliopsida > Proteales > Proteaceae > Hakea > Hakea prostrata. Next base: position 32,076,207 of record NC_142603.1, read on the forward strand.
TATTGCATTGCATCATGTTATGTTCTGAAATCATGTTATTTATGTTGTTATGATTTAACTTGCCTTACTGAGTTCATTCGAACTCACCTTTTTGTGCAACCTCTTGTGTTAGATTCCTCTACAGGTACTAATTACTATGAAGGGCAATATGAAGAAGCACCAGTTGAAGAAGTGTACTACACACAAAGTGCTGGCTACAATGAAGATCACATTGATAATCCCACGTTTGGTCACGTTGCGTACTACGATTAGACCTAATGTGGAGTGGGAACGTCTGAGTTGGATTGATGAAGTCCATTATTATGAAGACGTTATCTCTAAAGTAGAAGACTCTTAGTCCTTTTGATTTTCATTCCTTTACATTTATAAAGAAAATTTGTATTTCTTTTAAGACTTACGTGCTACATTTCCGCTGTAACTGTGGAGTGAGATTCCACCTCACTCTACTCCTTTTGGATGTTTACATCTGGTATCATTTTTCCGCACTCTGATTATACTGTCATTCTTTTCCTTATTTGGATCTCTTATTTATAATATTATACTTTGATAATATATCTGTTCATGATTATGTGGGAGGATGATTTCCTCGATGCTTGATCTTCTTGGCTGTGGATCACACACTCGGGTATGCCAGATAGGGTACCGGCTGGGTGGATGTGAGAGAGGATGTGATTGTTAGTTACCTCATTGAGTTCTATGAATTCATTCCTTTATTTTGTAGTTTCTTTAGATTGTTCTATAGGTTACCTCTTTCGTTGCGGATCCCTTATCAGGTGGCTATCAAGACGGTGAGATTGGAGAAGAAGTGAAGGCACATGACACTTCCTGTTCATCCCAGGACTACTCTTATGGAGCGTCTTTTCCTTAGAGTTTCTTTAGATTATTTCCACTACAAACTTTGAACATTATTTCTTTTCTTAGAACTCTGATGTTTAGTTTTTGAAAGGAAGTTTTGGATATTGTAATCCTTTCTTTTCATTATTGATTATTAAATACTTGTATTGTAAGGAATTGTCACTGAACCTAGATCTTGCAGTGTATCACCCCCACGGGTATTCGGGTATGAACGGATCGGGCTGGGTGGGGTGTGACACCTACCTAGAGGAGTATGGTGTTTTATCTCAGAGCATGTCTGCCACTAGAGACCAACATATGTAGAGTTAGCTAGATACTTGCATCACTGTCTCCTATCATATTTCATCCTGTATGTTCTGTAATCATGTATTATGTGTTGTTTGTGAATGAACTACTTGTTGAGTTCTTTTGAACTCATTCATTTTGGACAATGTTGTTAGATCTTTCTACAGGTACTGATGACTATGAGAACCAGTACTATGAGACCCCAACGGATGACTCATACAGTTCCCAAGGTGCTGGCTGTTATGACTACGACGATGAAGACTACCAGTGTGATGTTGGAACATATTAGGATTAGTCAGACTCTGGTGGTTGTGTGCCGACGTTGGAATACTGAAGTCTTTACATTTAGACATACTCTTTTTAGATTAGAAGAGACCTATGTTTAGTCTAGTTTTATTCTTAGATTTGATTCAGTTGTAATTACTTTTGAGATTGATCTAGTTTTCCGTTGCTGTTATAAAGTGATTTTCCGCTACACCTTATAAATGATTATTCTTTTTCTATCTTATTTCCGCTCTCTAATTTGATTGTAATCTTTCTAAGAATCTTTCTTTGATTGTTCGCTTATAATATTTAAACATTGATTTTGTCTTGTTCTTGATTATATTATTGTCAATGTGGGAGGATGATTGCTATGAACTGATCTTCGGGGCTGTGGATTACACACTTAGGTATTGCAGTTAGTGTACCGGCTGGGTGGATGTGACAAGGGTTTACATCATCTATCTCTCACCATCATTGGTATGAGCATTGGCACGTGTTACGGTTATACCTAGCCCAATTCAAGTAATCTACTTTGTCACATCAACCTAGCTTCAGATACTTCCCCTCATGCATCTCACAATCTGAGTTTGATATCCTTCCCTACTAGAGTCATCTTATCCTATGGCATCAACCAGCTCGGACTACACTGACTCTTAACCCTATTGGTCATCCTCATATAATGGATGGGAAGCTCGCATGTCCTCTCACAGTTTGGCTACTAGTCTTGAGCACCCATGAACCCAAGTTTATCGTATGCAACCCTACCAATGAATGACCCCTCACAATGTCGTTTTGTCCTCCCACGGGTTGGGTACCGGTCTTGAGCGCCCACCACCCCACACTGCTGCCACGAGTCACTCGACATCAATACCCTCGCCTATAGGGTGTGATATGATGGGGTTTCTAACCAAACACAACTAGACTTCCTAGTTAAAACATCCAATGATTGTGAAAAGCGACAAGGGGCATCATAGGATTGTTTCCTATACCACCTCTATTGATGTCCCAAGACAGAAACACCCAAATGGTATTCCCTAATTCACAATCACAACCTATTCGCATTATAAGATGGATTCATTCACATTCTCAAGTCACAAGACAATCTAAGTCCATATAGGCACATCTTGATCATAAATCACTAACATCATGAATCAACTATATAATGAAATTATAGAGTCATAGTAATCATTCCTAAACCCTAGAAGAACAATAAGTTTCATAACAATCAACAATGTATCTATGGTTGTGTATAAGTGAACGCCCTCACCTTGCTATTGATTTGCAACCTTTGTAAATTAGGTCAAACGGTGAGTTCACGCTTTCCAAAAAGTCCAATAACATGTTGGTTCAAAGTTAGAAATAACCCTAGAGGTATAGTGTTGACAAGAGAACAAACAGCCAACTTGGTAGTGGGTGGGTTGCCTAGGGCAACCAGAGCAATCAACCCAACCATGAAACTACCAAACCTTGGTTGGGTCACTTGGGGCAACTAGGGCAGCGATCAGAGCTCTATGCATGAATAGATTTGGCTCAAATTGACAAGAAACTTCTCGTTTGGGTTCTAAACTACTGTGAAATTATTTAGAAAATTCTGAAATCATACTAGAACATGATCTATGATAGTTTAGAGATCAATCATAGCAAAGAGAATGAAAACCTAACGAATCCTATATTAGGTCTTCTCTGAAATCTTAACATGAGATTCATGGAAGAGCAAGAGTGAATGGAGATTCACTCTAGAACAAAGAGGATAGAAGAGTTAGTGTCATATCCACCCAGCCGGTACCCTACCTGGCATACCCGGGCATGTGATCCATAGCCCCAAGGATCAAGTATCGAGCAACCATGCCTCCCACATACGCGATAACACAATCATGAACAATAATATAATCAAAGTCATAGCATATAAACAATGAAATCATAATAAGAATAAGAACAATATAATCAGAACGCGGAAATAAAAGATACCAATGTATATAATCAAAAAGGAAGAGAGTGAGCGGAAATCACTCCCTTAGTAGCAGCAGAAAGTAGATCAAATCATAGTTAAGGGTTACAAATCCAAGTCTCGAAAAGAGAAATAAATAGATAAATATCTAAACAATTGTTTCCTCAGTATTATACAAAATGTCTTCATAAGTATAAACATAAGAGACAAGGCACGGCCGCTCCCACACCAGAGTCGAACTAATCCTAGTACTAAGCGTAATCACCCTCGAGATCTTCACAGTAATCTTCATGGTAGCTAGTACCCGGAGGGTAGTATGCCTAATCGAGGGCTGTCTCGGAGTGGGTGCCATCAAATCCTTCTTGAACTGTGGAATAATCTAACAAAACATTTGCACAGAAAGGAATGAGTTTGAAAGAACTCAGCAAGGCAGTTATTCCATAATACATAAGTCACATTATACAAAACATTACATGATGCAAGATGATATGAAACAAATGATGCAAATATGATTCTAACTCTATGTATGCTAGTCTCTATGGTAGACATGCTTTAAGTCATAGCACCATACTTCTTTAGGTAGGTCTCAAATCACTCTTCCCTCAACCATTCCAGTATCTTGGGTTCTCTAATGGTAATTGGGTCCTGCATCTCTCGAGACAATCTATGGCTGGGGTTTAAGTCACCGCTCTCTCACATCACCATTGGTATAAGTATTGGCGCATATCACGGAAAAGCCTAACCCAATGCAAGTCATCTACTCAGTCGTATCATGTCAGATCCAGATACTTCCCCTATGGCTACAACCAACTCAATTCGGTATCCATCACACTAGAGTCACGTATCCTACGGCTACAACCAACTCAGACTACGGACTCATCAACCCTATTTGTAAAATCTGGCCTTATCCTAACCCTGACCCTGGCCCGGATTTTATACTGTTGCAGGTCCAAAGACCCGAAGTGGTGGTAGAAGAGACCTGTGGGCCCTCCTAGTGGATGATTCGATGCTTGATGCTGAGCCTATGGACATTGACAATGATGCCCCTCACTTGAGCACATTGTCAGTATTGGGTGAAAATATGCGCATCGATGAAGATTGAATTAGTTGAAGCACTTCCTGGAACCCCGTGATCAATCCGAAGGTATTTTCTGAAACTAGACTTGTTGATTTACTTGTAGGAGAAAACCCCGCTCGATTTGACCCTGTATAGCCTCCTGAATCCACTCCTGAAGTTGCTGTCATGGCTTGGTTGACCGCTTGGTCGACTGACAGTCGACCAGCCAGTCGACCAAGAGTAATGGATTTTGAAAATGCACTAAATCTCTTCCCATTTTGCCCCTACCTTTTTGGAACTCATGAATGAGGACCTAAACTAATCACTGGCACTCCAGAGCTCAAGGTTGGACACTCTCTTGGGCTATTCCTTGATGTTTGGGAAGATCTTTGACTCCAATCATTATTGTATACATTAATCATCAACTCAAGATATGAATTCTTCTATTCCTCTTCTAATCTATTCATTTTTCTATCAATTAATGATCTTGAAACCATGGCTGAAGTGCTGCAACCTTGCAAACACTTAACCATGAGTTTCCCCCTTTCAATTCCTTAATCCTCCCCCACTCATGCTATGTTATGATTCAAATGAGATTAATTGCACTCCATCACTTTGATTCTATTCAATCTAACCTATTTTGATTCAAATCTGATATGTAGATGCATGATAAGCTTAGACTATAATGAAATTGAGATTCTAGCTTGATTCTTAACACTCATTTGATTGATTTCCTATCATCCTTTACAATTTCTATCAATTCCAATTTAATTCTTGTTAAGTATCATATAGAACCTAAAATTTTGATTCGGGCATTTTTGATTGAACCGTTGGATCATAATGAAAATTAGTGTGTAGTATCCTCTTACTGTTATAAGCATGCCCTCCAAATTTCGTGACGATCGGAGCACCAGAAGAGCAGTTTCGGATCAAGTTTCCATTGCTGTCCTGAAGTTAACAAGTCTTGGTCGACTGCTTGGTCAACTGACAGTCGACCAACTAGTCAACCAAGAGCTGTTAAGGCCCTGTACTCAGCTGAATTGATCCATTTGAACCCCGATTCAATTGCTTTCTTCTTTGACATTACTTGTATGATTATCTAGGGAATCAACACTAATTTTGGGACCATACTTGGTAATCATTCAATCTATTTACAACTTGATTAAGGTAAGGACAGTCGTTAACTCAAGTATGTTAATTATATCAACATGCTTACATTATGGGAACTTAATGGTTATGTTCATATGAGTATTCCTTTACTATACATGATTTTTATGTGTTTTCTTATCAGTAATAGAATATATATATCATTTACAATATCATGTTCATTTTTACTTTATGATTTTATATATGATCAATCATGTTATGATATGTATTTGTTTATATGATGAATCATTGATTTAGTATAATATGATGAGATTAGGTTTGTGATTGACTACGTATGACTTGGGATTGGGAAGTGTCCTTCCGACACTTTTGTCCTTGGACATCGGAGGGAGTAGTATGGGATATTCCCCGAAGGTGTCCATCGACGCTTTCCCGGGTTGTTGGATGACATATATAGGATTGTCTAGGTGTATGGTTAGGATATTTTCCCTTGTCGTATCAGACCCGAATCGGAAGGGTATTGAGACCGAACGACCCGTGGTAGAGTATGGTTGAAGGGCGCTCAAGACCGGTATCCACTCCATGAGAGGACTTGAACTATACTGTGGATACCCAAAAGGGGCCATTTGTTGGTAGGGTTGCAAATGGATAGACCTGGGCTCACAGGCGCTCAAGACCGGTAACCAACCCGTGAGAGGACGTGAGAGCTTTCCGTTTACCATTTGTGGATGACCAATATGGTTGATGAGTCCGTAGTCTGAGTTGGTCGGTGCCATAGGATACGCTTACTCTAGTGTGAAGGATAACGGAAACGAGTTGGTCGGTGCCATAGGGAAAGTATCCGGATCTGACATGATACGACTGAGTAGATGACTTGCATTGGGCTAGGCTTCGCCACGACATGCTCCAATACTTATACCAATGGTGATGTGACAGAGTGGTGACTAAATCCCCAACCATAGCTTGATGAGGACCTTACCCAATTACCACGGCAGACCCAAGATATCTTATGATTGAGGGGGAGAGACTGACGACCCAAAGAAGTATGGTGCTATGGCTTAAAGCATGTCTACCTTAGAGACTAGCATACTTAAGATTAGAATCATATTTCATCATTGTCTCATATCATATTGCATCATATTGTGACTTGTGTTGAATGAACTGTGCATTATGAAACGACTTTCCTTGCTGAGTTCTTTTGAACTCATTCCTTTTGTGCAATTTGCTAGATTATACTGCAGGTACAAAAAACCTCGATGGCATGTCCTATGACCCGAGCTATGACCCCGCATACTACCCTTCGGGTGATGGCTATGCGGAGAGTCAGGATTGCTATACCGAGGAGGATTATAGTGCGTACCAGGGTTAGCCCCACATTAGTGAGGGAGCGACCACATTGGGTTTACTTCATCCACACTTTTGAAGAAGAAATCATTAGGATAGAAGAAACCTATGTGTAGGCCCCATTTCCCTGGATAACTGTAATCATTTGGTTATCTTCACTCTAATTATTATGGATTTGTTCTCAGCATAGATTGTAACTTAACTTTATTAACTACATTTCCGCTATTGCTGGAGGAGTGACTTCTGATCACTTCTTCTCTTTGAGACTATCTCTATATGAAGTTGACATTTAATATTTCCGCACTTTGATTTACTATCTTCTCTTATTCAATTGATCTATTTATTGCTTGTTTTATACATTGATTATATTGTTCATGATTATGTTATCGTGTATGTGGGAGGCATGGCTGCTCGATCCGGATCTTCGGGCTGTGGATCACATCCCAGGTATGCCAGATAGGATACCGGCTGGGTGGATGTGACACAATTGGTCATCCACAAATAGTAGACAGGAAGCTCTCACGTCCTCTCACGGGTTTGTTACCGGTCTTGAGCGCCCGTGAGCCCAAGTCTAGTTATTTGCAACCCTACCAATAAATGGCCTCAACGAGTATTCGTAATGCGATCTATGTCCTCTCACGGGTTGGTTACCAGTCTTGAGGGCCCATAAAACCACATTACTACCATAGGTCATTCGGTCTCAATACCCTTCCGATTCGGGTCTGATACAACAAGGACATCCTAGCCAACACCACTAGACAAGTCCTATATATGACATCCAATAATCCGGGAAAGCGTCGATGGGAATCTTCGGAGAACATCCCATGCTATTCCCTCCGATGTCCAAGGACAAAAATGTCAATAGGACATTCCCCAATCCCAAATCATACTTATCCAATCACATTCTCAATTTCACCATATCATACATAAATGATACTTCATCATATTGAAAAGTAAATCATAACATCACATGATCAGTCATGATAATCAAAGTATATAAATATGGTACTACTGTCCCAAGTACAAACAATACTCATATGATGTTCAAATACAACAAAGAAGCTAAGCCTACCAAGTTGCCAACATCAATGTAAGATTCACATAGTCTATGCATTTATGGGATAACCGTCCTTACCTTGAGTCGAGATGAAGATAATCCAATGATCACAAGAGAATGATCCAAAGATACTATTTAGACCCTAGACAAACATAGATGAAAGATTAGAAAAGAAATCAGGAAAATCAGAGGTCGAACGGGTCAAGTCGGGCAATTACACAATGCAGCCATCAATTGGTTGACTGACTTGGTGGTGAACAGTGTGGGGCTGAATAGTGGATTTTGATTCGACACCTAACTTCCGGAGCTCGGATCGCTCCGAAATTTGGAGGGATTGTTAGTAACAATATAAGAACACTATCTAGCAAGTAATTAGCATAATCCAATGGTCTAAATAGGAATCCCCAAATTGAAACCCTAGGTTCTATATACTAGAATCATAGTTCTCAAATGAAATCAAATGCAAATGCAAGGGAAATTAGGGAATTAGCTAGGGGAATTGATATGCAATAGATTAGGATCAAATGCTAGCATAGAATCAGACTTAGTATACTTCACAAATCAGTTTAGGACAAGAACACAAGTTGCTATGAAGAAAATCATGGAAATGTATAGACAAGAATCAAAATGAGAGCATAGTATAGGTAGAAATGAAAGGGGCTTATGCATTAGCAAGGAAAGAACACATGAAGTGGTGGTTGCAAGGTTGCAACACCAACTTCATGGTTTCAACAGCAAGTAAGAGAAGGGATTAGAGTAGAATAGAGAGTAAGAGAGGCAATGATTGATGCAATATTCCTTCACCACTACCAAGAGAATGTCTTGGGAAGCCCTCCCCTCATTCTAAGGAGTCCAAATGAGTAGAATAGGGTTCAAGTCACAAGGTTCACTTAAGTAGAGAAGAGAATATCCAAAAAGAATCAAATTCTCGAATTTGGGAATCCTTTGGTGATCGCTGGCTTGGTTGACTGGCCCAGTCAACCAAGCTAGTACAGCAAGCTTGATCAAGGGAATTGAAAGGCTAGAACAACTCAAATTCAAGTGGATTTTCTCCTACAAGTCAATCAACAAGTCTAGCTTAGAGAAATACCTTCGAATCAAGTCCGGAAGTGCATCAAGTACTTCAACTAAGCTCCCCCCTTCTAGGTGCAGCTTCTCATCGAACACTGACAGGGCATCCAAGTAAGGGGCACCATCATCTGTGACCATGGGCTTGGAATCAAACACCAAGTCTTCAACAGATATGGCCCACAAATCTCTTCTTCTTCCACTTCGGGTCTTTGGACCTACAAACATCAAGGATTCTGGGTCAGGGTCAGGGTCAGGATAGGGTTGGATTTCACAATTAGGTCATTATAGCAAGTAGAAACCTTGTTCTAGGTCTTGACAGTAGGAAGAATCGATCAAAAGAGGAGAACTAGAACGAAGAAGATGAATACTAACCTTCTCGAAAGAGAAATGACAATTGGAAACCTTGACGAACACTTTCCACACCTTCCTTCACCTTGGAGAGGGTTCTCTTGAGAAGCTCTAACATTCTCTGATGGCTTTAGAACATAATGACACGTTTTAGAATGAAAAATCATTAAATAGGGCTTCAAAAACATCAAATACCAAAAATACCCTTTTGCCCCGAAGGTGGGTGGGTCGCCTAGGTCCACCAAAGCAGGCAACTCACCCCTGGTACTTTTGCTCCAGGAGTGGAACTGAGGCTATGAATGCCCAAGCTCAATCTTGGTCCTTTTCTATGTTATGAAGTGTCCTACTTGATTTTTTGGGACCTTTTACTCGTGTCATCACTGTACTCTTGATCCATCTACCAAGTTTGTCAATGTCCAAATTAGATCTTCTTCCATATTTTGATAGAACACCCAACTTGGTATCATCATATCCATCTACTTCCATTGGTTCGGTGTCTAATCCAATAATCTCAACTTGGATGGTCCACATGTGAAATCCAACCCTAACCCTGACCCGGAAACCCGATTGTTTATAGGTCCGAAGACCTGGAGTAAAGGAAGAAGTCAATTGTGGGCCATCTCAGTAGAAGATATGAAGTTTGACTCTGAACCCATGGATGTTGATGGTTGTGTTCCAATCTTGGAAGTCTGTGCAGAATTAGAAAGGAAACTGCACCTGTCTGAAGACGAGATTAGTTGAAGGACTTGGAGTATTATCTGACTTGGTTCGAAGGCATTTCTACACCCTAGGTATGTCACTTAATGTGTGTGTAAAAGCCCTTGAGGTTTAGTGTCCATTTGATCCTCCAATTCCCTGTTTCAACTTTGTTGACCTGATTGGTCGACTGGGCTGGACCAGTCTACCAAGCATTCGACCAATAGTGTGTTAAATCCGATAAAATCCAATTTTAGGGTTTTTCACTCTCTATTTAGACACACTTCGTGTTTCTTAGTGTCCTCTGCCTCCAAAACACTCTGAGAACTTGGGAAGACTCGTTTGAAACTCTCTTCGGTGATTTCGAAGATTCCTCTGCAAGATCTGAAGTCTCTCATCTCAGATCTGCCAATTCAAGGTTAGTAATTCTTCGGTGTTATGATTTATTCCTCTTTAAATCTTGTTCTTGTCTGAGATTGGGAAGAAGATGTTGCATTCTTGCAACCATCTCTTCCATGATCTCATTCTTTTCTTTAGGGTTTATGATCAGCATAGAGATCTCAACCCTAATTCTTGTAAGATCCGTTTGAAACCTTAGTTCTTCTTATGGATCGTATTTCTTAGCAAACTGAATCTAATTTTCATGACGTACTTGTATTTTGATTCTTATTACCTTTTTCTTGGATGAGATCTAAATCATCCCTTGTCTTTGCTGTGATTTCCATGGTATATTTTCATCGAATTCTAGGGTTTTCACCCAATTTGGGAAACCATGATTTTAAATTGAAGGTAATGTTTTTAATCATTATTAGTGCCCGATCTTTACTCCCTTAGTGTTAGAATACTATCCTAAAGTTTCCCTCCAAGTTTCGGTCCAATACTGAAGTTCGCAATCCCAAGCCCGCTCCCGCCCCCCCCCCCCCCCCCCCCCCAGATATGAGTTTGCCCGGACCATGGATCCCGTTGATGTTGGTGTTCCATCTTTGTACTTGTCTGTCGACTTGTTGGGTAGCCCGTTGGCCTGATCCTCCTCCTGTTGACTGGCGGAGTGCCCTCCCTGGTTCCCCGCAATTGAGTTGGATCAATTCTTTTTGTCCTTGGTGATCGTTGATTGGTCGACTGGGTCAGTAGACCAATCAATCGACCAATGAAGTTAGAAGCTCTGTTTTTCGCTCAGTTTGATTCATTTGCTCTTTGATCTTTTAGGCTTCTTTCCTAATGTTGTATATATGATTGTTAGGGGTGTAATTGCTAAGTTTGGAACCTCTCTCTTTGATCTTGGATTATCTTTGGTGATAATTAAGGTAAGGACAGTTATTTCATAATAACATAGATCGGGTATACCTTAGTTTCTAATTTAAGAAACTCTGAAGTTTATTTACTGTTCTTGTATTTTATACTTCTAACGTACTACTGTAAGTACAGTAGCACTTCACATATGTTTCTTTTTCATTATTCATGATTATATGAAATGCTTATTATTATATATTATTTAATGAATAGATTATGCTTTTACATTCTCTTTGTATGATGAAGTGTTGATTTTGTATGTCATAACTGATCTGAGAATGTGATTGATTAGGTATGGTTTGGGATTGAGAGGTGTCCTTTTGACACTTTTGTCCTTGGACATCAACGGAAATAGTATGGGATATTTCCGGGGTTGCCGATTGACACCTTCCTAAACCATTGGTTGTCATACTTAGGGCTATCTAGCAGTGTTTGGCTAGGATGTCCCCGTTATGTCAGACCCTAGTTGGAAGGGTATTGAGACCGAACGACTCGTGGTAGCAATGGGGATTCATGGGCGCTCAAGACCGGTAACAAACTCGTGAGAGGACAGGAATTACATTGTCGTGGCCATTTATTGGGAGGGTTGCATATGGATTGGGCTCATGGGTGCTCAAGACTGGTAACCAACCCGTGAGGGGACATGAGTGCTTCCCGTTTACCATATGTGGATAACCAATAGGGTTGAGGAGTCCGCAGTCCGGCACTATGAGGACTCTAGTGTGAAGGATACCGGAAAGGATCCCGAGAGGGGAGGAATGGACTTATCTAGAACTGACTTGATATGACTGAGTAGATGACTTGCATTGGGCTAGGCTTAACCTTGACATGCGCAAGTACTTAGACCAATGGTGATGTGAGAGAGAGGTGACTTAACCCCCAACCATGGAATGTCCTGAGGGATGACGGACCCACTACCTGTGAAACCCGACCCTAACCTTAACCCGGACACTCTTTGATTGTAGGTCCAAAGACCCGAAGTAGATGTGAAAGTCAACTATGGGCCATATTGGTAGAAGATATAGTGTTCGACTCCGAACCTATGGAGATTGAAGATGATGCCCCATACTTGAAGACAGTGTTGGATATAGAGAAGAGACTGCACCTTGATGAAGAGAAGATTAGTTGATGACCTTAGAGCTTGGTGGGATATGATTTAAAGCCATTTTTCCATGCTAGGTATGTTGTAGAATATGTGTTTAAAGTTTCGTTTGATTCCGAGTAGTGGAAGACCCTCAAATCCCTGTCTTTGGCTTTGCTGTCAGCCTGGGTCGAGTGCTTGGGTCGACTGGGCCATGCTACCCAGCCAATCGACCTAGAGATGCTGAACTCGAACATAATCTTTTGTTTTGAGTATCTTGCTATATATACCCCATGACTTCATGATTTTAGTATCCCTAGCCTCCATAACACTTAGAGAATGAAGGGAAACCATCTCCAAGCCTCCAAGAGTGAAGAAGAAGACCTAATCTTGCAATCTTGCAACCTCTCTCTCTTGTTCTTCAATTAAAGGTTAGTATTCTATCTTTTATGTTAATGATTTATTCTTTCTATGATCACTCTCATCTCTGAACTGAGATTATGATGAAGATGCTGCAACCTTGTAGTCATATCTTTACAATCTCTTTTCATTCTCTTGTATTATGATCATCTCATTCATTCTTGACATGATTCTTATGATTTCTTCTTAAACTATGATAATATTCCTATTTTGATTCATTCTAGCATTATAGATGCTTCTCTATGATTATTCATACCTCTGATCTACTGTGTTCTTGTACTAGAATGAGATCTAATTATCTCTAGTTTATCTCTTTCATTCATAGCATGTTTCCAATGAAAACTATGATTTTTACCAAAATAGAAGCTATGATTCTAAATTAGTAAGTAATGTTTTAATGGTGGTTTGATGTCTAAATTATGCTTTCTAGTCTTAGACTACTGTGTTAGAAATTCTCTCCAAGTTTCGTCGCATTCCGGTTTGTGTAGCATAGGTTTCGGATCCAAGATTTTCTTTTTATTTTCGGATTTGCTCTTGGGCAGATTGCCGGGGTCGACTAGAGCACTCAACCCAGCCAATCAACCCGCAAGAACAGAATCTGCTTTCTTCGTCCTATTCGATTCGATTCATGCTTATTCTTTTAGGACTACTTCCTAATGATTGTGTGATGCTATTCTAGGGTTTATTTGCTAACTTTGGATTCATCCTCTTGTTCGTCCGGAATATTCTCGAATCTATTTAAGGTAAGGAAAGTTGTTACGATATTAACATAGATTTGCATAGATTTAGTTTCTAATTTGGGAACTACTTAGATTTGCTATTGTTATGTTAGTTTCTATTATGATATGAATGCTACAAGTACATTAGAATCTTATTTCCTTATTTATTTTATGTACTTGATTATGCATGAATACTTACTCATGTATGTTTTCTTATTATTTGATCTTGTCTTATTATACTCTTTCATATGATGAGATATCTGTCGTGGATGATATGACTGAATTATGATTGTGATTGCTTAGGTATGATTTGGGATTGGGGAATGTCCTTTTGACATTTCTGTCCTTGGACCTCATAGGGAGTAGTATGGGATATTTCCAATGTTGCCCTTTGACGCTTTCCCGGATTATTGGTTTTCATACCTAAGGACTTGTCTAGTAGTGTTTGGCTAGGTTACACCCTGTTATATCAAACCCGATTCGAAAGGGTATTGAGACCGAACGACCCGTGGTAGCAATGGGGATTCCTGGGTGCTCAAGACCGGTGAGTTATATTCGTGAGGGGACATGAATCACATTGTGGGGACCATTTATGGGTAGAGTTGCATATGGATAGACTTGGGCTCATGGGCGTTCAAGACCGGTAACCAACCCGTGAGAGGACATGAGAGCTTCCCATTTACTATATGTGGATGACCTATAGGGTTGATGAGTCCGTATTTGAGAGAGTCGGATACGCTGACTCTAGTGTGAAGGATACCGGAAAGGATCCCGAGAGGGGAGGAATGGATGTATCTGGATCTGAGTTTATGTAACTAAGTAGAAGACTTGCATTGGGCTAGGCTTTACCTTGACATGCGCCAATACTTAGACCAAACAGTGATGTGAGAGAGAGGTGACTTAACCCCTAACCATGGATTGTCCGAGATGGATGAAGGATCCTTTGCCAACCAATGATGTGTGATTGAAACCTACCCAAGAAGTATGGTGCTATGACTTAAAGCATGTCTGCCTATAGAGACCAGCATACATAGAGTTAGACTCATACATGTAATGTGGTCTCATATCATATCACTTAATGCTTTGTTGTGATACTATGTTATTTATGCTATTATGGAATAACTTGCCTTGCTGAGTTTCTTTTGAAACTCACTCCTTTTGTTCAATATCTTTTGTTAGACTATTCTACAGGTTTTGATGGCTATGAAGCGCAATATGAGGAAGCGCAAGATGAAGAAGCGTACCATACGCAAAGTGTTGGTGATTACGAAGATTACTGTGAGGATCCCTCGAGTGGTCTCTCTTGTTACCAGGATTAGCCCTACTGTGGAGTGGGAGCGTCTGAGCGTAATCGATGAAGTCTATGTTTATGAGGACATCCTTTATAAAGTAGAAAAGACTCTAGTTTAGTTAGATTATATCTTTCTTTCTTGTCTTTAGAATCAGTTGTAATCCCATTTGATTTTCGAACTACATTCCGCTGTACTCGTGGAGTGAGATTCTGCCTCACTCTATTTTTTATTTATATATCTATTGGTATCTTTTCCGCACTCTGATGATTATCTCGTTACTTTACTTTGATTCATTTGAATAATATTGTTAACATTGATTTAGTTTTGTTCTTGATTATATTGTTGTGAATGTGGGAGGTTGATTTTACTAACTACTGGATCTTGTGGACTGTGGATCACACACTCGGGTATGCCAGATGGGGTACCGGCTGGGTGGATGTGACACTACCAACCGGAGCCAAGTGACTGAGACTTACCCATAAAAGTATGGTGCTATGACTTAAAACATGTCTGCCAATAGAGACCAGTATACATAGAGTTTATATGCATACATACATTATCTGTTTCATATTGCGTTGCATCTTGTTATGTTCTGCTGCATGATATTTATGCTGTTATGAGTTAACTTGCCTTGTTGAGTTCATTCGAACTCACTCCTTTATGTGCAATCTTTTTGTTAGATTATTCTATAGGTATTGACTATTATGAAGGACATTACAATGAAGCGCAAGCCGATGAAGCGTACTACACGCAAGGTGCTGGCAACCATGAAGATAACCCTGATGATCCCTCGAGCAATCAAGTTGCGTACTACAATTAGATGTAATGTAGAATTGGAACATCTGTGTTGGATTGATGAAATCCATTACTTTGAAGATGTTATCTATAGAATAGAAAACTCGTAGTTTAGTTTGATTTTCTTTCCTTACTTTTCTTTAGAAACAGTTGTAATTCTTTTTAGAATTACGTGCTACATTCCGCTATAACTGTGGAGTGAGATTCCGCCTCACTCTACTTCTTTTTGATGTGCTTACATCTGGTATCATTTTCCGCACTCTGATTATACTGATATTCATTTCCTGATTTAGATCTTTTATTTATAATATTACACTTGATTTTATCTGTTCATGATTATGTTATTGAATATGTGGGAAGATGATTTCCTCGATACTTGATCTTCGGGGATGTGGATCACACACCCGGGTATGCCAATTAGGGTACTGGCTGGGGGGATGTGACACCACAGTATCCTTCTACCCGCACTCCGGGTTTTCAGACCTACAATATGGATTTTTGGGTTAGGGTTTTGCGGGATTTCATAATTTCAATCCAATGGTCTTTACTTGGACGGCCCAGCCCATAGTACCTTCTACCCATACTCCGGGTTCTTGGACCTACAATAAGGATTTATGGGTTAGGATCATGAGGGGTCTCATAGTTAGGTCCTCTTAATGAGAAACCTTACATGTGTGAAACCCAGCCCTGACCCTAATCCGGAAACATTGTTATTTGTAGGTCCAGTGACCCAAGTAAGGCAAGAAGTCATCTTTGGGCCATTTTTGTTGAAGACTTGATGGCTGGATTGGAATCCATGAGTGTTGATGCCAATGTCCCAATGGTGGAAACTGCACCCGGATGAAGATTGGATTAGTTGATGGTCTTGGAGTGGTCTCTGTATTGATTCAAAGGCATTTCTAACTCCTAGGTATGTCACTCTAGAGGTGTGCAAAACCCCTTGATATTTGGACTTGATCTGAGCCTTCAATTCCCTGTTTTGAAGTTGCTGTCTTGATTGGTCGACTCATTGGTTGATTGGACCAATCGACCAATCAATCGACCAATTGATTCTGTTTTTGAAATTTGAATCTTGTCTCTTCTATTTAAGTCTAATCTCGGGAATACTCCGCCTCCTCTGCCTCCTAAGCCTCTGGAACGAGTTAGAACCCTAATCTAACCCATTCCCTTGCATTCTTTGGTGATCTCTCGCAAAGACTTGAAGAATTCTTCATCCTCCTATAGCAAAGGTATGATTTCACTCACTCTTTCTTCTATCTCTGATTTTCTTTCTTTAATTCTGTTCTTCTTTGAGATCAGGAAGAAGATGATGCACTCTTGCAACCATCTATTCCATGATCTCATCATGTTCTTTAAGATCCATGATCATCATCATGATCTTAACCTCAGCTAGTGGAATCCTCGAAACCCTAACCCTAATCCTTTGAAACCCTAACCTGTGAGATCGTCTGAAGATTTTTTGGTATCCTCCCTTGTGAAGGAAAAAAATCCTCTTGGGTAATATTGTGTTAACCTAAACTTCATCATTGAATGACCCTTCTTGTTATTTTTGGCTAACAATTTATCTCCCTTCATCCAGAGCTCTCAATTATTTTCCGAGGGAACCAAAAAGGGTGAGACCCTAATTTCTTGGGTAAGATCAAGAACCCCTAGTTTGATCATGGTAACCCAATCAATGTGTTTTCTTTACTATATTTGTAATCCTCATATCCTAGTTCTTGAATCTTTGATTTTAATATTTTTCTCTCATAATCTATGTTTAACCTAGTAGGTTAACCTTTGTGTTCCTAGGTTATAATTTGGGAACTTGATTTGATTTATGATTTGATATCCTCTATACCCTAGAATACTACCATGATAATTCCCCTCTGATTTGTACCCTTTTGAACCATCGAATTCGGTTCTTGATTCTCAAAATTCAGATTCTTGCAGGCTACTGTCTGCATTGGTCGACTCATTGGTCGATTGGTCCAACAGACCAATCAATCGACCAATGAGTATAGCAACCTCATTCTTGGTCTGTTTCGATTGATTTATGATCTTTTCCTTTATGCATCTTTCCTAACATGTTGTGTGCACTTGTTTAGGACTGTCTTCTCAGGTTTAGTCAAGATCATACTTGATTCTTTAAGATCCTATCCAAGTTAGAAGGTAAGGACAGTTAATTCCTTAACTACATAGATTGCTTGTTCCCTGGTTTCTACTTTATGAAACTATGGGATTACCTACTATTATTGTATTTTAATTCTGATCTCCTACTGTGGGAACAGTAGCACTTGTTTATATTGTCTTTTTATTATTCATGATATATGAGTTACTGATTATTGCCTACTCTGATTTTTATTTTTACATTCTCTTGTATATGATGAACTGCTGGTTGTGTATGTCATGACTGTTCTGAGAATGTGTTTGCTTAAGTTTGGTTTGGGATTGGGGAGTATCCTTTTGATGCTTCTGTCCTTAGACATCGGAGGGAATAGTATGAGATGTTCTCCGAAGATGCCCATCAACGCTTTCCCGAATCAATGGTTGTCATACCTAGGGATGTCTAGCAGTGTTTGGCTAGGATATACCTCTGTTGTATCAGACCCGATTCGGAAGGGTATTGAGACTGAACGACCTGTGGTAGCAATGGGGATTCACGGGCACTCAAGACCGGTGAGTTACATCCGTGAGAGGATGGGAATCTCATTGTGGGGACCATTTATTGGAGGGTTGCATATGGCTAGACTTGGGCTCATGGGCGCTCGAGACCGGTGAGTTATATCCGTGAGAGGACATGAGAGCTTCCCGTTTACCATATGTGGATAACCAATAGGGTTGATGAGTCCGATGAGTAATATCCATGACTCTAGTGTGAAGGATACCGGAAAGGATCCCATGAGGGGAGGAATGGATGTATCTGGAGCAGACTTGATGTAACTGACTAGATGACTTGCATTGGGCTAGGCTTTTCCTTGACATGCGCCGGTAGTTTTGCCAAATGGTTGTGAGAGAGTGTGTTGACTTAACCCCTACCATGGTTTGTCCGAGAGGGATGCCCGGACCCACTACCAATAGGAGCCGTATGCGTGACCTACCCAAAGAAGTACTGTGCTATGACTTAAAGCATGTCTACCATAGAGATCAGCATACATAGAGTTAGATGCATTGATACTTATTCTGTTTCATACTGCATTGCATCATGTTATGTTTTGCCACATGTTATCTATGATGTTATGGATTAACTACCTTACTGAGTTTCTTCGAAACTCATTCCTTTTTGTATATTCTTTGTTTAGATTATCCTACATGTACAGATTATTATGACAAGCAGTACAGTGAAGCGCAAGCCGATGAAGCGTATTACACGCAAGGTGCTGGCGACGATCAAGATTACTCTTATGATCCCCCGGCGGATCAAGCTGCGTACTACTTTTGAAAACAACATAGAGTTAGAACGGATTCATTGGATTGACGAAATCCATACTTATGAAGACGTTATCTATAAACTAGAAGACGCTTGATCTTAGTTTATTTCTTAGTACATTGTTTCAGTTGTAATTCCTTTTGACTTTCATACTACGTTCCGCTATATTGGTGAAGTGAGTTTCCGCCTCACTTTACTCTTTTTGATATCATTGGATATCTGGTATCTTTTCCGCACTCGATTATTACTGAGTATCCATTATTGTTTCGAACCTTTGTTTATAATATTAAACCTTGATTATTTCTTGTTTATGATTATGTTATTGTATATGTGGGAGGATGATTTCCTCGATACTTGATCTTCGGGGCTGTGGATCACACTCTCGGGTATGCCAGTTAGGGACCGAGAGGGGAGGATGTGACAGAACATTCCTGAGTCATAGATCCAGAAGTGACTCATCTACTCTTAGAAGTGAATAATAGAACACTTAGACTAGAAACTATTAATGAAGCATAACTGAATACTTCTGAATAATGCACAATAATTATACTTAAACAATTGTCCCTTAATGCAATAAAAGAAAAGTGCATAATACACAATAATAAAGTGAAACAAAGAGAACTTCATTAATTTTAAGAAAAGTTTTACAACGACTATATTTGAAAAGCATAAAAGAAAATCCTAGTACAGTCTATCTAGGTGATCTCCTCTGATCTCTGTAAGCTCGGAACTCCTCTGAAAGCTGAGTCACCTGATACTCTATCCTATCCTGTCGTGACTCCATCCTCTCATATAGCTTCTCCTGTCTGACCTCCATCCTCTCCAACATGGAAGTCATCGATCTCATCTGTGCACTGAGATCCGAAGTCTCCGGAACCGCATGAGAAGGACCACCTGTCTCGAAGTGCGAGGGAGGGAAATTGTGATGCTCCGGCACAGCCTCGTGCATCTCAGTATCATCTCCGGCCTGATCATCATCACTGTTAGGACCGATATCCTCTCCACCATCCTCTGACTCCTGCTCATCCTCTGTTTCATCATCCTCCTCACCCTTTGGACCAGGAGATCTCACTTGTCGTGTCAGTCCCATCTGACGTACCATCCTAGTCCCCATGACGTATCCTCGTGGACCAGTGTCCACTGGTGTATCCACGAAACTGACACCGAAATGCCTGAAGATCAAAGTCAGTAACCTCCCATAGTAAAGATTCTGCATGATAGGCTGCAGAACTAGATCCAGCATGACCTGTTGTATGATGTAGGAAAGGTCGATCTCGAAGCCCATGTAGATCCGGTAGATGACTATGGCCTCCATCACTGTGACCCTATGGTGATGTCCAGCCTTCGGCATGATGTTTCGACCGACGATGCGACCGATAACTCGTGCAGAATCTGTCATCTGTCCGCTGTTCCTAGGAGTGAAGCACCGGCGGCTGTCCCACAGTGTGTTGCATATCTCGCGCAACTCGTATAGCATCAAGTAGCTATCTATATCTGCTCCTGCAGGTATCCATACGCACTGATCTGGGTAGTGAGGGACCCGCAAGATCTCGGCTAGTGATCTGGTGGAAAAGCGAATCTGAGTCTCGAAGACCCTGCTCCTGAGGACAAGTCTAAGTGGATGCCCTGGACCTCTAGCCTCCTCGGTGTATGTAAGGTTGCTAAAGAACAACCTCACTAGCTCAGGATATACAGGCAGATTATCTGTGAAGAGATGAGTCCACTGCAAGGTGTCGAACCTCTGCTGTATCCTAAAGACTCGGAGCTGGCGAAGGTGTAATAGACTTCCTAGCTCGATCTGGCAGTAGCTGAAGTAGGCCTCATACAGGAACTCGGCCTGTGGAGTGTCGAAGCGCTCTGGTCTCCGGACATACTGTCTAGGCTCTGAAGGAACCTGACCTCTACCTCTGAGTGCCCCTACTATGCGACCTCTACCTCATCCGCGTACTCCTCTCGGCATAGTGAATATCTGTAGAAGATACAATGACATTATTGGTTAAGTGCTATTTCAAGATTTAAGCCAAAAGGGTATTTTCGTAATTTTTTGGAAAATTTCAAATTTGGGGGAAATTTGATTTGAAGATACTAGCATGTGCATAATACTTGGAATTGCATGTCTATGAAATTTATTTGATGAAATTCGATTGAAAACTTGATCTAAAGCGAAAAATTCAGCAAGAAGGAATTTGGGGATTTTGCATTCTAGGTCAAAATTGAATTTTTGAAAAGTTGAAATTGGTTAAATTAAACTATATGGACATATCTACAGTATCATTTTGAGCATGTAGCAATTGATTTCATTCGAAAACTCCAAGCGGTTTGTGAGAAATTGAAAATTTTCTAAAGTTAACGATTTCGGTACAAAAACCTTGCGAGAAGTGCAAGAAGGTGTTAGAACTTGTTGTCTATGCATGGCATTGTGTTTAAAACCTAGGGAATATGTTTCTAAGTATTCCTAAACATGATTTCTAACAATGGATACAAGTAAAACACGGATTTGATTGAAATGCAAGCATGAGAAGATGAAAGTAAAATAGAAAATGTTAGTTTTACCTTGTGTTTGATGAATGTGAGTTGTGGTGTTGTTGTTGAAGCACTTGAATCACCCAAGGATGCTTGGAAGAACCTTAGAAGATGTTTCCCCAAAGCTCACTCACTTGTGGAAGATTTTAAAATGAAGTTTGGATGTGAAAATGAGGCTTATAATGCGAATTTTCGTATTCTGTGAGCATTGGTCGACTCATTGGTCGATTGCGTCAATCGACCAATGGACCCAGTAACTCCAATTTTGGTTGAAATGTTGGAAAATGTGATTTTTGTCCTATGAATTGTTGTTGGATGACTAAATGGATGTATTTGAGCATGATTTAAAATTTTCAAATCATTTGGACATGTTGATTGTATTGAAACTTCGAAATTTGGTATTTTGACGTTTCCGGTTCTTGCAGAATGGTTACTCTGAGAAGTGGGCGTGGTGAATCCAGTGGTCATGGAAGTGGTCGTGGTGAGATACCTGAAGGTAGTCATGATCAGCAGACTAGTGACCAAGGTACCCATGACATACCAGGTGCCCCGAATGTCGGAAGCTTTCATGATATTGCCAACATAATGGGCAATATGATGCAACAGCAAGCGTCCCAGTTTAATCAGATGTTGACGGGTTTCATGACACTGCATAATGAGACTCGTGCTGGTGTTAATGTGAATCCTCATGCCGCAGTTTCGAATGCGGGTGGCCTTGCTGGAACTCCTCATACTACTTTGATGGAGAGTTTTCGAAGATGCAAGTGCCCAGCTTTACTGGTGTTACCAAGGATCTCTTGTTCCCTAATAAGTGGATTCCTGAGTTGGAAAAGACTTTTCGTCATCTGCAATGCTCCGAAGCTCAAAAGATTTTGTTTGCTGAACAGAAGTTGCAGCATGAAGCCGATGCTTGGTGGACTTCCACTCGACCTGTTTTGGAAGGTTTGCATGCAGGTGTTGTAACTTGGGATCTGTTTAAAGAGGCTTTTTGCATGAATTATTTCCCTGAGGCGGTGAAGGATGCGAAGGAAGCTTAATTCATGGTTCTCGCACAAGGATCCTTGTCTGTGTTAGAGTACCAATAGAAGTTTGAGGAACTTCATTTCTTTGCTCCTGATTCTCTGAGCCTGATATTGCTAGGGCGAAGAAGTTCTTTAAGGGATTGCGCCCTGCCATTAAAGGCTATCTCACTGTCCAGCCTATAGTGAGCTATGCCCAAGTGGTGCAGAACTCGAAGAAGTTGGAAGAAAATGAAAAGGAGAATGCTCGCGTGCAAAGGCCTTGGCAGTCTAGAAACCCTGGTTTGGTGGATCGTAATGATCGGCGCTTTGTGAGACCTACACCCTATCCCACTCTTGCTTTTCAAGCTAGGAGTATAGGTCAAAGCCCTGGTTTTCAATAGCCTGGTCAGTTTCAGTATGGTGGGAATCGACCACCAGTGAATGCAAGTGCTAGGCCAGTGAATGCGAATCCTAAGCCTTTTGTTCAGAAGCCTCCTGTTGCCGCTGCTCCGGTAGGACCGAGCAATCCTGTTTGCTTCTACTGTAAGCAGTCCGGTCATTTTGCTCGCGATTGTCCGAAGAAGCCTGTCCAGCAGCCTATCCCAGTGGTGAAGAGTGCTCCTGCTCCTCCCTCTGGTAGAGTGTTTAGTATCTCTAGTACCGAGCAAGATGGAAGCCATGATGTGATCACAGGTACATTGTCAGTCTCTTCTTTTCCTGCATTTGTTTTATTTGATACGGGTGCATCTCATTCGTTCATATCATCTGCATTCATTAAGAGGACTGACCTAATCCCTGAGAAATTGTCTAGTTGTTTATTGATTAGTACACCTACTGGTCCTACTGTGAAACTAGATAAAGGATTAGTTAAATGTCCTGTGTTGGTTGGTAAGATGAATTTGGAAGCTAATTTGGTACTTCTTGATATGAAAGACTTCGATGTTATTTTGGGAATTGACTGGTTAACAACCCACAAAGCTGTATTTCTTTGCTCCTCGAGAAAGATTCAATTCCATACTTGCGTAGGTTCAGTTTTTGAATTTCAAGGTGAGAAAAGAAGGGTTTGTAAAAAGATATTGTCCGCACTGATTTAAATCTATACCATAGTAGATGATGCTTCTTCTGAAGGCAAGAGAAAAGTGGAGAAAAGAGTTGATGAAGTCAAGGTTGTCTGTGACTTTGTTGATGTCTTCCCTGATGATCTATCGGGAGTGCCTCCAGATAGGGATGTTGAGTTTTCTATTGATCTCGTCCCTGGTGCCGCTTCGATATCTAAGGCTCCGTATAGGATGGCTCCTACTGAGTTAAAAGAGTTGCAAAACCAGTTAAATGAGCTCATTGAAAGAGGTTTCATACAACCTAGTGTGTCACCTTGGGGAGCTCCGGTCTTGTTCGTCAAGAAGAAGGATGGTAGTATGCGTCTGTGCATTGGTTATCGTGAGTTGAATAAGTTGACTCGGTTCATGGACCTCATGAACCGAGTCTTTCATGATGTGCTCGATAAGTTTGTGATTGTCTTCATTGATGATATTCTGATTTATTTGAAAAGTGAAGAAGAGCATGAAAGGCATCTAGATTTCACTTTGCAAAGACTACGAGAAAAGAAACTTTATGCTAAGTTTAGCAAGTGTGAATTCTAGCTCAAGAGTGTAGTATTCCTCGGCCATGTGGTTTCTGCTGAAGGTATTCATGTTGATCCTGAAAAAGTCCAAGCAGTTGCTGACTGGGAAAGACCAAAGACTGTAATGGAGATAAGAAGTTTCCTTGGTCTGGCAGGTTACTACAGAAGGTTTATTGAGAACTTTTCTCGGTTAGCTGCTCCTATGACTAAGTTAACCCGGAAAGAAGAGAAGTTTGTTTGGTCTTACGCTTGTGAGAAGAATTTCCAAGAATTGAAGGATAGACTGACAAGTGCCCCGATTTTGACTATACCTGATAGTTCTGGCGGTATGACAGTCTATACTGATGCGTCGAAGATTGGTTTGGGTTGTGTACTGATGCAGCACTGTAAGGTTGTAGCCTATGCCTCTCGGCAATTGAAGGATTATGAGCGGAATTACCCCACTCATGATTTAGAGCTTGCCGCTGTTGTTTTTGCTTTGAAGATTTGGAGACATTGCCTCTATGGTGATAAAATTGCCATATTCACGGATCATAAGAGTTTGAAATACTTCTTTACCCAGAAGGAGTTGAACATGAGGCAAAGAAGATGGTTGGAACTAGTCTCTGATTATGATTGTGATATTCAGTATCACCCTGGTAAGGCAAACGTTGTTGATGATGCTCTTAGTAGGAATATTTAGAAGAAGGCTTTGGATTTGAAAGCTTTGAGTCTACCCTTGTTGTCTTCTATTGAGAGTTTTGATTTGGAAGTTGTTCCTGAGAATTCTGATGTTGTTCTTTCTGCTATAACGGCAAGGTCTGGTCTTAGAGATAAGATTGTTGCTTTGCAGAGTTCTGATCCAGAACTTAAGGACAAAGTTGAGAAGATTTCTTCGAATCCTGAGTCGGATCCTGACTTTGGTATATCTTTGGATGGTGCTTTATTGTTTAGAGGTAGATTGTGTGTGCCAGCAAATGAAGATCTTAAGAAGGAAATATTGAAGGAAGCACACCAATCAATCTTTACAGTACACCCTGGAAGCACCAAGATGTACAAGGACTTGAAGGAACATTTTTGGTGGATTGGTTTGAAGGCCGATGTTGATGACTTTGTTGCCAAGTGTGAGACTTGCCAATGTGAGAAAGCCGTTCATCAACCTCCATCTAGATTGCTTTAGCCCCTTCCTGTTCCTAATTGGAAGTGGGAAGATATCTCTATGGACTTCGTGACTAGCTTGCCTCGGACAAGTAAAGGCAATGACATTGTGTGAGTGATTGTTGATAGGTTGACCAAATCAGCCCATTTAATTCCTATGAAGATCACTCATACCTTGGATAAGCTAGCTAGACTTTATGTGGATAATGTGGCTCGTCTACATGGTGTGCCAATGAGTATTGTGTCCGATCGTGATCCTAGGTTCATCTCAAGGTTTTGGAACAGTTTACAGAAGGCCTTGGGAACCCAATTGAACTTGAGTACAACTCATCATCCACAGTCAGATGGACAATCTGAGCGGACAATTCAGACTTTGGAAGACATGCTCAGATCTTGCGTGGTGGATATGGGTGGAAATTGGGATGAACACTTAGCTTTGGTTGAGTTTGCCTATAATAACAGTTATCAAGCAACGATAGGCATGGCTCCGTTTAAGGCATTGTATGGTTGCACTTGTAGAACACCATTGTATTGGACTGAGACGGGTGAAAGAAAAGTCTTAGGTCCTAAAATGATTGAAGCTACGAGCGCAATGGTGGATATGATAAGAGAAAGGATTAAGTCTGCTCAGTCAAGACAGAAATCCTATGCTGACAAGAGAAGGACTGATCTAGAATTTCAAGTTGGAGAAAAAGTTTTCTTGAAGGTTTCATCAATGAAGGGTGTGATGAGATTTAATGTTAAAGGAAAGCTTAGCCCTTGTTTCATTGGACCTTTTGAGATTTTAGAAAAGGTTGGACCCGTTGCTTATCGATTGGCATTACCTCCGGCTATTGCTGCTGTGCATAATGTGTTCCACGTTTCGATGCTCCGAAAATATGTTGAAAATCCGGAACATGTCTTACAGCAAGCACCTGAAGGACTTAGTGCTGATCTTACATATGATGAAGAGCCAGTGGAAATTTTGGATAAGAAAGACAAGCAATTGCGGAATCGCACCATCCCTTTGGTAAAGATTCGTTGGAAGGACCATACCCCGGAAGAAGCTTCTTGGGAGAAGGAAGAAGATATGAAGGAGAAGTTTCCTCACCTCTTTGGAAGCACAAGTACGCTTTCAATTTCGAGGACGAAATTTCTTTAAGGGGGGAAGAATGTGAAACCCAGCCCTGACCCTAATCCGAAAACTTTGTTATTTGTAGGTCCAGTGACCCGAAGTAAGGCAAGAAGTCATCTTTGGGCCATTTCTGTTGAAGACTTCATGGCCGGATTGGAATCCATGAATGTTGATGCTAGTGTCCCAATGGTGGAAACTGCACCTGGATGAAGATTGGATTAGTTGATGGTCTTGGAGTGGTCTCTGTATTGATTCAAAGGCATTTCTAACTCCTAGGTATGTCACTCTAGAGGTGTGCAAAACCCCCTGATGTTTGGACTTGATCTGAGCCTTCAATTCCCTGTTTTGAAGTTGCTATCTTGATTCGTCGACTCATTGGTCGATTGGACCAATCGACCAATCAATCGACCAATTGATTCTGTTTTTGAAATTTGAATCCTGTCTCTTCTATTTAAGTCTAATCTCGGGAATACTCCGCCTCCTCTGCCTCCTAAGCCTCTGGAACGAGTTAGAACCCTAATCTAACCCATTCCCTTGCATTCTTTGGTGATCTCTCGCAAAGACTTGAAGAATTCTTCATCCTCCTACAGCAAAGGTATGATTTCACTCACTCTTTCTTCTATCTCTGATTTTCTTTCTTTAATTCTGTTCTTCGTTGAGATCAAGAAGAAGATGATGCACTCTTGCAACCATCTATTCCATGATCTCATCATGTTCTTTAAGATCCATGATCATCATCATGATCTTAACCTCAGCCAGTGGAATCCTCGAAACCCTAACCCTAATCCTTTGAAACCCTAACCTGTGAGATCGTCTGAAGAGCTTTTGGTAATCTCCCTTGTGAAGGAAAAAAATCCTCTTGGGTAATATTGTGTTAACCTAAACTTCATCATTGAATGACCCTTCTTGTTATTTTTGGCTAACAATTTATCTCCCATCATCCAGAGCTCTCAATTATTTTCTGAGGGAACCAAAAAGGGTGAGACCCTAATTTCTTGGGTAAGATCAAGAACCCCTAGTTTGATCATGGTAACCCAATCAATGTGTTTTCTTTACTATATCTGTAATCCTCATATCCTAGTTCTTGAATCTTTGATTTTAATATTTTTCTCCCATAATCTATGTTTAACCTAGTAGGTTAACCTTTGTGTTCCTAGGTTATAATTTGGGAACTTGATTTGATATCCTCTATACCCTAGAATACTACCATGATAATTCCCCTCTGATTTGTACCCTTTTGAACCATTGAATTCGGTTCTTGATTCTCAAAATTCGGATTCTTGCAGGCCACTGTCTGCATTGGTCGACTCATTGGTCGACTGGTCCAGCAGACCAATCAATCGACCAATGAGTACAGCAACCTCATTCTTGGTCTGTTTCGATTGATTTATGATCTTTTCCTTTATGCATCTTTTCTAACATGTTGTGTGCACTTGTTTAGGACTGTCTTCTCAGGTTTAGTCAAGATCATACTTGATTCTTTAAGATCCTATCCAAGTTAGAAGGTAAGGACAGTTAATTCCTTAACTACATAGATTGCTTGTTCCCTGGTTTCTACTTTATGAAACTATGGGATTACCTACTATTATTGTATTTTAATTCTGATCTCCTACTGTGGGAACAGTAGCACTTGTTTATATTGTCTTTTTATTATTCATGATATATGAGTTACTGATTATTGCCTAATCTGATTTTTGCTTTTACATTCTCTTGTATATGATGAACTGCTGGTTGTGTATGTCATGACTGTTCTGAGAATGTGTTTGCTTAAGTTTGGTTTGGGATTGGGAAGTATCCTTTTGATGCTTCTGTCCTTGGACATCAAAGGGAATAGTATGGGACGTTCTCCGAAGATGCCCATTGATGCTTTCCCGAATCAATGGTTGTCATACCTAGGGATGTCTAGCAGTGTTTGGCTAGGATATACCCCTGTTATATCAGACCCGATTCGGAAGGGTATTGAGACCGAACGACCCATGGTAGCAATGGGGATTCACGGGCGCTCAAGACCGGTGAGTTATATCCGTGAGAGGACGGGAATCTCATTGTGGGGACCATTTATTGGAGGGTTGCATATGGCTAGACTTGGGCTCATGGGCGCTCGAGACCGGTGAGTTATATCCGTGAGAGGACATGAGAGCTTCCCGTTTACCATATGTGGATAACCAATAGGGTTGATGAGTCTGATGAGTAATATCCGTGACTCTAGTGTGAAGGATACCGGAAAGGATCCCAAGAGGGGAGGAATGGAAGTATCTGGAATTGACTTGATGTAACTGACTAGATGACTTGCATTGGGCTAGGCTTTTCCCTGACATGCGCCGGTACTTATGCCAAATGGTTGTGAGAGAGTGTGTTGACTTAACCCCTACCATGGTTTGTCCGAGAGGGATGCCCGGACCCACTACCAACAGGAGCCGTATGCGTGACCTACCCAAAGAAGTACTGTGCTATGACTTAAAGCATGTCTACCATAGAGACCAGCATACATAGAGTTAGATGCATTGATACTTATTCTGTTTCATACTGCATTGCATCATGTTATGTTTTGCCACATGTTATCTATGATGTTATGGATTAACTACCTTACTGAGTTTCTTCGAAACTCATTCCTTTTTGTATATTCTTTGATTAGATTATCCTACAGGTACAGATTATTATGACGAGTAGTACAGTGAAGCGCAAGCCGATGAAGCGTATTACACGCAAGGTGCTGGCGACGATCAAGATTACTCTGATGATCCCCCGGCGGATCAAGCTGCGTACTACTTTTAAAAACAGCATAGAGTTAGAACGGATTCATTGGATTGATGAAGTCCATACTTATGAAGACATTATCTATAAACTAGAAGACGCTTGATCTTAGTTTATTTCTTAGTACACTGTTTCAGTTGTAATTCCTTTTGACTTTCATACTACGTTCCGCTATATTGGTGAATTGAGTTTCCGCCTCACTTTACTCTTTTTGATATCATTGGATATCTAGTATCTTTTCCGCACTCTGATTATACTGAGTATCCATTATTGTTTTGAACCTTTGTTTATAATATTAAACCTTGATTATTTCTTGTTTATGATTATGTTATTGTATATGTGGGAGGATGATTTCCTCGATACTTGATCTTCGGGGCTGTGGATCACACTCTCAGGTATGCCAGTTAGGGTACCGGCTGGGAGGATGTGACAACATGGGTGTATAGGGGTATGTGACACTTTTGAGTTCAAATGTTAAAAGTTTAACGACCAAAATATCTCCCTTTACAATTACTAAAGGTAAATTTATAAAATACCCCCATACTTTATTTTAGAAAACCAAGTACTCATTTACCCATCTTCTTCCTTCACCTTGCCGAATCACCCACAACTGATCACTAAAAATCAACCTCCACCCAAAAAGAAGAAGAAGAAGAAAAAAACCTAATCAATTATACTATGAAATCCCCTAAAATCCTATCTCGAAAATTCATAATGTAGGTCCAAAAACCTGGAGTGTAGAAGAAGGCAACTGTGGGCCATCTAGGTAGAGACCATTGAATTCTGGAATTACATGGAGATGACGCTAAGCTAGGAGTTCTATTAGAGTTTGGAAGGAAATCTAACTCGAACGTTGATGGACTTGGTAGATGGATCAAGCATACTGTGATGAACGTGTAGTGTCATATCCCCCTAGCTGGTACTTTATCTGGAATACCCCAAGGTGTGATCCATAGCCTCCGAAGATCAAGTCTCAACAATCATCCTCCCACGTAGCACAGTAGTATAATCGTGAGCAAGAATAAATCATTGTACTAATGTATTTAAGAGAAATAATCAAAATATGGATCTTAGAAGGATCTCAAAACAATATCGAAGTGTGGAAAAAATGATACCAAAATAATTAGAGTATAGACTTTAGTGGAAATAAACTTTGAAATGAAATGCGGAAGGGTAGATTGAATCTAAAGTATTACTCCTAAAAGAATCGAAGAAGTCTATAAACTAATTTAAAAACTATTCATAAAAAGTTTCCTTGTACATATGATAATGTCTAAATTCGAAGATCTCCATCTATCACATCCACCCAGCCGGTACCCAATCTGGCATACCCGAGTGTGTGATCCACAGCCCCAAAAATCAGTATCGAAGAAATCAACCTCTCACATTCGCAATAATATAATCAAGAACAAGATTAAATCAATGTTAACAATATTAATTAAGAGATCATAACAATATAAGGAAATAACACCAGAGTGCGGAATTGATACCGATATAATAAATGAAAATGTAGAGTAAGGCAGAATATCACTCCACAGTTACAGCGGAAATGTAGCTCGAAGGTCAAAAAGAAGATTACAACTGATTTAAAAAGAACAAAAGAAATAATCTAACTAAACTAGAGTTTCTTCTACTTTATAAAGAGTGTCTTCATAAACATAAACTTTAGAAACTAAGCACGGCCGCTTCCACTCCAAGACAGGGCTAATCCTGGTACGCAGCATGATCACACAAGGGATCATCACCGTAATCTTCGTACTGCTAGCACTTTGAGTGACGTATGCTTCATCGGCTTGCGCTTCCTTATACTGGCCGTCATAGTCATCAATATTTGTAGAATAATCTAACAAAAGATGTTTGCACGAAAAGGAGTGAGCTCAAGAGAACTCAACAAGGCAAGTTATTCCATAACAACATAAATAACATGATATCAGAACATAGCATGATGCAATATGATATGAGACAGACAATGCATGTATGAGTCTAACTCTATTATTGTTGGTCTCTATTGGCAGACATGCTTTAAGTCATAGCACTATACTTCTTTGGGTAGGTCTCAAATCACTCACTTTCGGTTGGTAATGGGTCCTGCATCCCTCTCAGACATTCCATGACTTGGGTTTAGGTCACCACTCTCTCACATCACCGTTTGGTCTATGTATTAGCGCATGTCAAGGTAAAGCCTAGCCAAATGCAAGTCATCTACTTAATTATATCAACTCAAATCCAGATACATCCACTCCTCCCCTCTCGGGATCCTTTCCAGTATCCTTCTCACTAGAGTCAGCATATCCCTCTCGACTACGGACCCATTAACCTTATTGGTCATCCACAAATAATAAATGAGAAGCTCTCATGTCCTCTCATGGATATAACTCACCAATCTCAAGCGCCCATGAGCCCAAGCCTACTATTTGCAACCCTACCAATGAATGGTCCCCACAATGTGATTCATGTCCTCTCATAGATAAAACTCACCAGTCTCAAGCGCCCATGAATCCCCATTGCTACCATGGGTTACTCGGTCTCAATACCCTTCCGAATCGGGTCTGATATAACAGGGACATCCTAGCCAAATACTGCTAGACAAGCCCTAGGTATGACAACCAATAATCCGGGAAAGCATCAAAGGGCACCGTAAAAAATATCCTATACTATTCCCACTGATGTCCAAGGACAGAAATGTCAAAAGGACATTCCCCAATCCCAAATCATACCTAATCAATCACATTCCCAATTCAATCATAACATACACGACTGATATCTCATCGTATAGAAAGATACATATAAACGTGATCAATTGCATTTGTAAATGACAAGGATAAGTAATCATACATGATTCAAGTAATAAAGAAATACATGAACAAGGTACTACTATACTTGAAGTACTTACAGCAATAGCATCTTATTAAGAAAGTATAAGAATGGTAGTGAATCTATGAAATTCCCAAAATAGAAAGTAAGATTCATGCAATCTACATTAATAAGGAAGCAACTGTCCTTACCTTAATTAGCTTCGAAGATATTCCGGGTGAACAAGAGAATGGATCCAAAGTTAGGAAACAAACCCTAAACAAGCATTATACAATCATTAGGAAACAATCCTAAAAGAATAGACATCAAACGAATCAAGACGGACGAAGAAATCCCTTGCTGTCATCATGGGAAGATTGGTTGGGTTGATTGGTCCAGTTGACCAGGGCAATCGACCCAATGAACAGTATGCAGTAGAAATCTGATTTTTTATCCGAAACTCATTCTACAAATCTAAAACACTACGAAACTTGGAGGAAACCTCTAAAACAGTAATCTAAGACTAACTAGCATAGATTAGACACCAAACACAGACCAAAACCAATACTTACTAATTTGCAAACATGACTTTCTAATTTAGTGAAAATCATAGTTTTCAATGAAAACAAGCTATGAACTCAAGAGAAGAACTAGAGATGATAAGATCTCATTCTAGTAGATTAAAACAGTAGATCAGGGATAAGAATAATCATGAAGATGTATCAATCATGCTAGAGAAATCAAATCAAGAGTATAATCATAGTTTCATGAAGAAATCATAAGAATTATGGTTAAGATCAAGTATGAAGATCATAGCACCATAAGAATGAATGGAAATTGTAGAAAAGATAATTGCAAGGATGCAGTACCTTCTTCATAATCTCAGTACAGAGAATAGATCATTGTAAGAGTATATCAATACCGAGTAAGAGAGATTACTAACCTTTGATTGAAGAAACAAGAGAGGAACTTAAGAATTTGCAAGAGTTCTTCACCAACACCAAGGAGAGGCTTTGAAAGAAGTTCTCCACATTCTCTAGGGGTTTTAGAAACAAGGGAGGCTAAGAAACACGATGTTCTATTATATAGAGCATTATAAACCTAAATAGAGGATCTTAAACAGATTTTGTCACTGTGGGTCGATTGGCCCAGTCGACCCAGGCTGTCAGCAAAACCTAAGTTAGGGAAATAAAGGTTCAACTCTTATCAAAATCAAATGGGCTTCTCACAACTCATCCTACAACTCACCTAGCATAGACAAATTCCTTCAAACCATGTCTAACCATGCTCTAAGATCATCAACCATGCTTCTCTTCATCAAGGTGTAGTCTCTTTTCCAATTCCATCAAAGTCTCCAAGTATGGGACACCATCATCAATCACCATGGGTTCTGGATCAAACACCATGTTTGCCACTGATATGGCCCATAGTTGACTTCCACTTCTACTTTGGGTCTTTGGACCTACAAACAATAGAGTTTCTGGGTCGAGGTTAGGGTCGGGTTTCACACCGTCTCTTGCATGGGACACTCCAACTCCAAGATCGGACTAATCCTGGTACATACAATCGTCACACTGAAAATCTTCATTGTGATGTTCATAACAGCCAGCACCTTGTACACAATACGGGTCACTCATCGTGGCCTCGTAGTCATTAGTACCTGCAATTGGGTTCTCCTCTGGGTA
The DNA here is from genome assembly GCF_041222555.1 of Hakea prostrata. Classification (NCBI taxonomy): domain Eukaryota; kingdom Viridiplantae; phylum Streptophyta; class Magnoliopsida; order Proteales; family Proteaceae; genus Hakea; species Hakea prostrata. Next base: position 32,109,873 of record NC_142603.1, read on the forward strand.
GTCTCAGTCACTCTCCCTCACTACTCTTAAGCACGTCTTTTGGGTTCTCCGCAGTAATTGAGTCTGGGCATCCTTCTCGGACTCTCCATGGTTGGGGTTTAGGTCACCACTCTCTCACTCCACCATTGGTATGAGTATTGGCGCGTGTCAGGGTTAAACTTAGCTCAATGCAAGTCATCTACTAAGCCATATCAACTTGGAGTCGGATACCTCCCTTCCGTGCCCTAGGCAATCCGTTCCAGTATCTTTACCTCCCTTCCGTACCTAGATAGTCCGTTCTGGTACCTCTCTCCCTATAGTCATCATATCCTATGACTCCAACCAACTCGGACTACGGACTCTTAACCCTATTGGTCATCCACATATAATAAAATGGAAGCTCTCATGTCCTTTCACGGGTTGTTTATTGGTCTTGAGTGCGCATGAGCCCAAGTTTATTATGTGTGACCCTACCAATGAATGGCCCCCACAATGTGATTTGTGTCCTCTCACGGATTGGATACCCGTCTTGAGCGCCTACAAATCCCCATTGCTGCCACGGGTCACCCAGCCTCAATACCCCCTCCAATAGGGTCAGATATAATGGGGTTTCCAAGCCAAACACTTCTAGACAAGTCCTAGGTATGACATCCAAGTAATGCGAAAAGCGCCAAGGGGCACCATAGGAATGCGTCCATACCACCTCCATTGGTGTCCAATGATAGAAATGCCAAAAGGGCATTCCCTAATGCACAATCATAACCTAGGCAATCACATCACAACCTGATCCCAAATATAACAACATATCTCAATCCATTCACATTCCATTCATTCACATTCATAAACAATATGCATGTTATATAATGAATCACATAATACAATTACAGAGATATATCAATCATAAAAAAGTCCTAAAAACAGTAATAAGATCATGCATATAAGTTCCAATATAAGTAAGAATGTAATCTAGGTTATTTGTAAGTGAATGTCCTTACCTTGTGCCATCTCAAAACCTTTGCAAGGTAGACCAAAAGGTAGGTTCAAACTTGCCAAAGAAACCCTATTAATATGAGGATTTAATGTTAGGAACAAACCCTAGTAGAGGTTTGAAGATGAAAAGAGGTCAAAACAGGGGATTTTGCTATTACTATACCCTTTGGTCGCTTGGGGAGACCAAGCCAAGCCGCTAACACTGCTATGTACGGAAACAAAACCTAAAATTGATCGGAAACTCATCGTTTGAGTTCCAAACACTCCGAAATTAATAGGAAAACTCTTAAATGATATAAGGAGACTATCTAACATGATTTAAGCATCAATCATGGCCAAAGGAATGAAACCCTAACGAATTCTATATTAGGTTTCTTCTGAAATCGATCCGCAAATTTCATGGATAGACTAGATTGAATTCCCATTCACTCTAGAACTAAGAAAATATTAGATTTAGGTCAAAGAATAACTAAGGAGTAGATCTAGCATGGATTAGAGACCAAATAACTTAAATAGGAATACGATCATACAAGGCTTTTGCCGAAATCACACTGTATTGCTCACGGAGAGAATAGAGTGAATGGGGATTCACTCTAAGACTATGAGGATGAAGAAGAACAGGTACTTATAGAAAGCATAGACCTTGAAGAAGGTCTACACAATAGGTACAAACAAGAGAGAAAGAGAAATCAGAAAGAAGATAGCAAATGCTAACCTTTTAGAAGAAGAATCGACAGACAAAAACTTCAATGGATGCTTCTAACCTTCCTTCATCTTGGAGAGGGTTCTCTAGAGAGTCTCTAACATTCTCTGATGGCTTTAGAACAATATGACACAAATTAGAATGAAAAACACTTAAATAGGGCTTCAAAAACCTAATTTTCCAAAAAGTGACAATTCTGCCTTGGACTGGTTGGTTGCTTGGCTTGGTCGCTTGGGGTGACCAAGGCAAGCTGCCAACCTTAACCCCTTTGGTTCCAGAAAGCCCTAAACTCCTCTTGGGTCATTTTCCAAGTTATAAGAGGGTCTTACCTGGTTTTATAGGACCTTCCAATTGTGTCAATACTGTAGTCATGGTCCATCTTCCAAGTCCATCATCATTCCAGTTAAACCTTCTTTCAAAATCACACAAGGTTTTCAAATAAGTCATCATCTCCATCTACTTCCGTTGGTTCCAAGTCAGATCCAATGGGTTCAATTATGATGGCCCATAGCTGTCTTCTTCCTTCACTTTGGGTTTTTGAACCTACTATACGGATTTTTGGATTAGGGTTAGGTGGGATTTCACATGTAGAAGGTCCTGAAAAATCAGGTAGGACTCCTCTATAGCACAAAATAGGAACAAGGGTAGACCTAGGGTATTTAGGGCCTTATCTTTGCTCCAGGAACAAAAGTTCTAGGTGTCACATCCCGCCCTAAATCCACCAAGGGGATACCCTATCTGGATTACCCGGGGAGTGAATTACAGTCCCGCCGATCAAGTTTAGGAACGATCATAGTCACTTAGCACAATAATATAATCAAAAGCAAGAACAATTCCTTGTATCCAAATAATTTAATAATAAAAGCCGAGAAAGTACCTCAGAAGGATTCACAAATAACATCAGAGTGCGGAAAGGATTTCATTAGTATAAACAATCAAGTGTGAAAAGGAGGGAGGAAACCCATCCTATAATATTAGCGGAAGATGGAACGACTAAAAGTAAAGGTGACAACCGATTCACCAAATAACAAGTGAAACAACTAAGCTATAGTCCCGACAATTCAAAAAAAAGGTTAAAAAGGGAATGAGGCGACATCCCATCCCTAACACACAAATATAAAACTGAACTGCTACAAACAAGTCCCGATCTCGGTCTACTCGTCTTTATCAACTGGTTCGTCGCCACCAGTATGATACAAGTCATCAACTAGGCCTCTAGAGGGTTGACTGCCATAGTCAACAGTGGTAGTACCTATAGAAAAGTCTAACAAAAATTGTTGCAAAAAGGAGTGAGTTCAAAAGAACTCAGCAAGGTAGTCATTCCATAAAAATATAAACCATATGATACAAGCCATAATATGATGCAATATGATATGGAACACATGATGCAAGTATGGTTCTAACTCTATGAATGCTGGTCTCTAAGGTAGACATGCTTTAAGTCATAGCACCATACTTCTTTGGGTCGTTTGTCACTCTCCCATTCCATACCTTGGGAATGCCAGGTGAATATCAGTAAAGTCATCTCAAAAACCATGGTAAGGGGATCGGTCACCGCTCTCTCACATCACCATTTGGTATAAGTACTGGGGCATGTCACAGTAAAGCCTAGCCCAGTGCAAGTCATCTACTCAGTCATATCATCTCAGATCCAGATACGTCCATTCCTCGCCCCCGACGATCCTTTCCGGTATCCTTCACACTAGAGTCAGCGTAATCCTGGATTACAGACTCATCAACCCTATTGGTCATCCACAAATAGTAAACGGGAAGCTCTCACGTCCTCTCACAGGTTGGTTACCGGTCTTGAGCGCCCGTGAGCCCAAGTCTATCCATTTGCAACCCTACCAATAAATGGCTCCCACAATGAGATTTATGACCTCTCACGGGTTGGTTACCAATCTTGAGTGCCCACAAATCCCCACTACTACCACGGGTCGTTCAGTCTCAATGCCCTTCCGATTTGGGTCTGATATGACAGGGACATCCTAGCCAAACAACTAAACAGTCCTATGTATGTCATCCAATAACCCGGGAAAGAGTCGATAGGCACCTTCGGAGAACATCCCATACTATTCCCTCCGGTGCCCAAGGACAGAAGCGTCAATAGGACACTCCCCAATCCCAAGTTATACGTAGGCAATCACATATTCAAGTTCATCACTTCTCATGCATCCAATACATCTTCATAATACAAGTTAAATCATGATATTGAAATGAATCATCATAGACATAAGTAAACAAGAATAGTAATGTAACATGGCAAGAGTATAAAGATTTCAATACTACTATTCTAACACATATATAATAGTCTTATAAAGATTAAAAGTAATCAAGAGATTCTATTCATAAATAAGAACATGAATCATAAGTTGATGATCTATATGTTCATGGAGATAACCATCCTTACCTTAGGTTGAATTGATGATGAATTGAGAATACCAAGAAATAGTCCAAAAGAATTGTTAAGACCCTAAACAAACATCAATAATAAGTTAGAGAAGAAGTTGGGAAGATCGGATGCTAATTGGATCAAAACTGGCCAAGGTGCAGTCAGCAACAAGTTTGGTCGATGGTCTTGGTCAATGGTATCGACCAAAAGGATCGACCAAAATTGTCTTCGGGGCTGCATAATGGGTTTTGGGGATTTTGGTCCAAAATGGGTCTTCCGGGGTTCGGATCGATCTGAAACTTGGAGGGATGATTAATAACAATGTAAGAACACTACCTAGCAAATATTATCACAATCCAATGGTCCAAATGAAAACCCCCAAATTGAGGTCCTATGTTCTAAAGACAAGAATCCTAGCATTCATGAGAAATTGATGTAATTGAAAGGGAAGCTAGAGAATTAGTTGGGGAATAGGTTAGGAACATGATTACAATCATTTGCAAGCTAGAGATTAGACTAATCATACTCCACGTCTCAGTTTAGTATAAGAAATCAAGTTGTTAAGCAAGGAATCATGGTAATGTATATGTAAGGATCAAGATGCAAGTGAGGCATAGCAAGAATGAAGGAAAAGCAAGTATAAATGGGAAGAGACGTTCATGGCAAGGTGTTTGCAAGGTTGCAGCACCTTGGCCATGGTCTCATTAGTAAAAGAAGAAGGGAAGTGAGTAGAATAGAGAGCAAAAGAGAGAATCATACCTTGGAAGATGATAGTTGAAGAAAAGAGACAATGATTATTGTAGAAGATCATCACCCAAGCCAAAGAAGAGCCTAAGAGGAGCCTTCCCACGTTCTCAGGTGTTGAAATGAGTAAAATATCATTCTAGGTTCGAGGTTTCACTTAAATAGATGAAGGAATATCCAAAAAGCATCTTTTTCTCGATTTTGGGTAACTTTGGTCGATGGTTTTGGTTGATGGCATCGACCAAAAGGATCGACCAAAACAGGTAACAGGTTTCAGCAGAAAATCCAGAAATAGTTCAGCAACTTTGAACAGGGATTCGGAGGGCTATACAAGGTCAAATTGAGTGAGGTTTTCTCCTAAAAGTCAATGAAGAAGTCTAGTTTCCATAAATACTTTTGGATCAAGCATGGGAGTTCATTAGGTCCACCAACTAAGCTCACCTTCTTCGATGCGCAAGCAGGATTTGCCAGACATAGTTCAGCAACTTCGAACAGGGATTTTGAGGGCTATATGGGGTCAAATTGAGTGGGGTTTTCTCCTACAAGTCCATTAAGAAGTATATTTTCAGGAAATATAATCTTATTGAGCACAGGAGTTCATTTGATATTTCAACTAATTCACCCCTCTTCGGTGCGCAGATTCAAAACTAACACTGACAATGCTCTCAAGTGAGGGGCATCATCGTCAATGTCCAAGGGCTTGGGCTCCAAAACCAAATCAACAATCAAAAGGTTACACAAGTATCTTTTCCCCCACTTTGGGTTTTCGGACCTACAAACATAACAGGTCCCGGGCCGGGTCAAGGTTAGGATAAGGCCAGACATTACAGATCTACCCTAAGGGAAAGGTCTGACATGGCTTCCTAAGGTTTTCAAAGATAATAATATTGAAATTAAGGTCCAAATTTTAAAGTCTAACATTGAACAAGTCTTTCTTTATCCCAAAATAAATAGATTGTCCGGGCTAGGTTTGGGCTGGATGTTACACCAGGGGCTGGTTGCCTACCCTGGTCGCCCTAGTGACTAGCCTAGTTCTGAGAGAAAAGGGCAATTTTGAAAAAATTGATTTTTGAAGCCCTATTTAATGTGTTTTTGTTCTAAAATGTGTCATTATGTGTGAAGCCCAGCCCTAACCTTGACCCGAAAACTTTGTTATTTGTAGGTCCAGTGACCCGAAGTAAAGCAAGAAGTCAGCTTTGGGCCATCCCAGTGGAGGACTTGGTGTCTGGCTTTGAATCCATGAGTGTTGATGATGAGGTTCTATTTATGGAAACTGAATCTTGATGAAGATCGGATTAGTTGATGGACTTGGAATGCTCTCTATCATGGTTTGAAGGCATTTCTACCTATTGGGTAAGTCACTTGGTATGTGTGCAAAACCCCTTTAGGTTTGGATTTGATCTGGGCCTTCAATTCCCTGTTTAGAGGTTGCTGAACTGATTGGTCGACTCATTGGTGGACTGGACCAGTCGACCAATCCAATCGACCAATGGGTTCTGTCTTTGGTAATTAGGTCTTGCTTGCTCTATTTAAGTCCAATCTCGAGTCTACTTCGTATTTGCTGCCTCCAAACTCTTTGGAACGAACCAAAGACCTCTGCAAGTCATCTCCCTTGCATCCTTGGTGATTTTCTTGACGGATCTTCGTCAAAACTCTTCCTTTTGCATCAAAGGTATGTCTACACTCTCTTCTTCTCCTCCATCTCTGTTTTTCTTTCCTTTTTGAGTTGAGACAGTAGAGGAGATGTTGCATTCTCTGTTGCAAACATCTCTGGACTTGTCTCTCATGATCATCCTAAGGATTAATGGCTAAAACAATGATTTTAACCATGATCATTGCAAACTTTTGAAGGAATCATGATCAAACCATGATCTAGTCTTTGTTTAACTTCTAATTTGAATTCTGATCTCCTTGGATCTTCTACATTGATCATGTTAGTAGTCAATTGCTGTGTTTTCTTTGCATGATCCATGATCTATCAATCTCAAGAGCACCTGGAAGAACCTTTGGAGACTTTCCCTAGAGCTCTCTCACCGTTGAAAGAGGATAAAATGAAGTTGGAATGTGGAAATGAGGCTTATAATGCGAATTTTCGTATTCTGTCTTGATTGGTCGACTCATTGGTCGACTGCGTCAGTCGACCAATCACTCGACCAATGGACACAGAGACCTCATTTTCTGCTGATTTTTTGGAAAATGTGATTTTTGCCTTATGGATTATTGTTTGATGACTATATGGATATATTTAAGCATGATTTAAGTTTTCAAATCATTTGGACTTGTGGTTTATGTTGAAACTTCGAAATTCGGTATTTTGATGTTCTCAGTTTTTGCAGAATGGTTACTCTGAGAAGTGGGCGTGGTGAATCCAGTGGTCAGGGAGATGGTGAAATACCTCAAGGAGATGGTGAAATACCTCATGGAGGTGGTGAGATACCTAATGTTGATCAGGGTACCCATGAGATACCCGGTGCCCCGAATGTTGGAAGCTTTCGTGATATTGCCAATATTATGGGCAATATGATGCAGCAGCAAGCAGCTCAGTTCAACCAGATTTTGGCGGGTTTCATGACTCTGCATAATGAGACTCGAACTGGTGCTAATGTGAATCCACATGCCGCAGTCCTGAATGCGGGAGGTTTAGCTGGAACTCCTCATACTCACCTGTTGGAGAGTTTTCTGAAGATGCAAGTGCCCACTTTCACTGGAGTTACCAAGGATCCCTTGTTTCCTAACAAGTGGCTTCGTGAGTTGGAGAAGGCTTTCCGACATCTGCAATGCTCGGAAGCTCAGAAGATTCTGTTTGCTGAACAAAAGTTGCAACAAGAAGCTGATGCATGGTGGACCTCCACTCGACCTGTTTTGGAAGGTTTGCATGCAGGAGTTGTAACTTGGGAGTTGTTCAAAGAAGCTTTTTGCTTGAATTATTTCCCCGAGGCGGTGAAAGATGCGAAGGAAGCCGAGTTTATGGTTCTCACACAAGGATCTTTGTCTGTGTTGGAGTACCAACAGAAGTTTGAGGAGCTTCATTTCTTTGCTCCAGATTCTCTGAAGGTCGATCTTGCCAAAGCGAAGAAGTTCTTCAAAGGACTGCGCCCTGCCATTAAAGCTTACCTCACAGTCCAGTCTATAGTGAGCTATGCTCAAGTGGTGCAGAACTCGAAGAAGTTGGAAGAAACAGAGAAGGAGAATGCTCGTATGCAAAGGCCCACGGCAGCCAAGGAACCCCGGGTTGGTGGATCGTAATGATCGGCATTTTGTGAGACCTACACCCTACCCCACTCCTGCTTTTCAGCCTAGGATTGTAGGTCAGAACTCGGGTTTTCAGCAGCCCGGCCAATTTAGACAGTATGGGGGAAACCGACCACCAGTGAGTGCAAGTGCTAGGCCTTTGAATGCGAATCCTAGGCCTTATGTTCAGAAGCCCCCTGTTGCAGCTACCCCAGTTGGACCTAGCAATCTGTTTGCTTTTACCGCAAGCAAGCTGGTCATTTCGCTCGTGCACTGTCCGAAGCGGCCTGTCCAGCAGCTGCTCCGAGTGGTGAAGAGTGCTCCTACTCCTCCCTCTGGTAGAGTGTTCAGTATTTCAATTGCTGAGCAGGATCCAAGCCATGAAGTGATTATAGGTACATTGTTAGTTGCTTCTATTTCTGCATTTGTCTTATTTGATACGGGTGCATCACATTCGTTCATGTCATCTGCATTCATCAAGAAGACTGACCTAATCCCTGAGAAGTTGTCTAGTTGTTTATTGATTAGTACACCTACTGGTCCTGTTGTGAAACTAGATAAAGGGTTAGTTAATGTCCTGTGTTGATTGGTGAGAAGAACTTGGAAGCCAATTTTGTACTTCTTGATATGAAGGACTTTGATGTTATTTTGGGAATTGATTGGTTAACAGCCCACAAAGCTGTGTTTCTTTGTTCCTCAAAGAAGATTCAGTTCCATATTTGTGGAAGTCCGGTCTTTGAATTTCTAGGTGAGAAAAGAAGGGTTTGTAAGAAGGTGCTGTCTGCATTGATGCAAGTCTATGCCCTAGTGGATGATGCTTCATCTGAAGGCAAGGGTAAAGTGGAGAAAAGAGTCGATGAAGTCAGGGTTGTCTGTGACTTTGTTGATGTCTTCCCTGATGATCTATCGGGAGTGCCTCCAGACAAGGATGTTGAGTTTTCTATTGATCTCGTCCCTGGTGCCGCTCCGGTATCTAAGGCTCCGTATAGGATGGCTCCTACTGAGTTGAAAGAGTTGCAAAACCAGTTGAATGAACTCATTGATAGAGGTTTTGTACAACCTAGTGTATCACCTTGGGGAGCTCCGGTCTTGTTTGTCAAGAAGAAAGACGGTAGTATGCGCCTGTGCATCGACTACCGTGAGTTGAATAAGCTGACTATCAAGAACAGATACCCGCTGCCCAGAATTGATGATCTCTTCGATCAGTTAAAAGGTGCAGTTGTGTTCTCAAAGATTGACTTGAGATCCGGATATCACCAATTGAAAGTGAAGTCTAGTGATATCTTCAAGACAGCTTTCCGAACACGGTATGGCCACTACGAGTTTAGGGTCATGCCTTTCGGATTGACCAATGCTCTTGCGGTGTTCATGGACCTCATGAACCGAGTATTTCACGATGTGCTTTATAGGTTTGTGATTGTTTTCATCGACGACATCTTGATCTATTCGAAGAGCAAAGAAGAGCATGCGAGCCATCTAAGTTTCACTTTGCAAAGGTTGTGAGAAAAGAAGTTGTACGCCAAGTTTAGCAAGTGTGATTTCTGGCTTAAGAGAGTAGTATTCCTTGGCCATGTGGTTTCAGCTGAAGGTATTTGTGTCGATCCTGAAAAAGTCCAAGCTGTGGCTGAATGGGAAAGACCGAAGTCGGTAACGGAAATAAGAAGTTTTCTTGGATTGGCGGGTTACTACAGAAGGTTTATTGAGAACTTTTCTCGGTTGGCTGCTCCTATGACTAAGTTGACCAGGAAAGAAGAGAAGTTTGTTTGGTCTGACACCTGTGAGAAAAATTTCCAAGAGTTGAAAGATAGATTGACGAGTGCCCCGGTTTTGACTATACTTGATAGTTCCGGTGGTATGACAGTTTTTACCGATGCGTCAAAGATTGGATTGGGTTGTGTACTGATGCAACATGGCAAGGTCGTAGCCTATGCTTCTTGGCAATTGAAAGATTATGAGCGGAATTACCCCACTCACGATCTAAAACTTGCCGTTGTTGTCTTTGTTTTGAAAATTTGGAGACATTACCTCTACGGTGAGAAGATTGCCTATTTCACGGATCATAAGAGTTTGAAATACTTCTTTACCCAAAAGGAGTTGAACATGAGACAAAGGAGATGGTTGGAACTAGTCTCTGATTATGATTGTGATATTCAGTATCACCCTGGGAAGGCAAACGTTGTTGCTGATGCTCTTAGTAGGAAGAACCAGAAGAAGACTTTGGATTTGAATCCTTTGAGTCTACCATTGTGGTCTTCTATTGAGAGTTTTGATTTGGAAATTGTCCCTGAGAATTCTGATTTTATTCTTTCTGCCATGACAACAAGATCTGGCCTTAGAGATAAGATTGTTGCTCTGCAGAGTTATGATCAAGAACTTTTGATCAAAGTTGAGAAGATTTCTTCGAATCCTGAGTCGGACCCCGACTTTGGTATATCCATGGATGGTGCTTTATTGTTTAGAGGAAGACTGTGCGTGCCTGCAAACGAAGAAATTAAAAAGGAAATATTGAAGGAAGCACATCAGTCAGTCTTTACTATACACCCGGGAAGCACCAAGATGTACAAGGACTTGAAGGAACATTTTTGGTGGATTGGTTTGAAGGCTGATGTTGATAATTTTGTTGCCAAGTGTGAGACTTGCCAACGTGTAAAAGCCATTCGTCAACCCCCATCTGGATTACTTCAACCCCTTCCTATTCCTAGTTGGAAGTGGGAGGATATCTCTATGGACTTTGTGACTAGCTTGCCTCGGACAAGTAAAGGCAATGACACCGTGTGGGTGATTGTTGATAGGTTGACCAAATCAGCCCACTTCATTCCTATGAAGATCACTCATACTCTGGATAAGCTAGCAAGGCTTTATGTGGATAATGTGGTTCTTTGCATGGTGTGCCAATGAGTATTGTTTCTGATCGTGATCCTAGGTTCACCTCAAGGTTTTGGAATAGTTTGCAGAAGGCCCTGGGAACCCAATTAAACTTGAGTACAGCTCATCATCCACAATCTGATGGACAATCTGAGCGGACAATTCAGACATTGGAAGACATGCTCAGATCTTGTGTGGTGGATATGGGTGGTAATTGGGATGAACACCTAGCTTTGGTTGAGTTTGCCTATAACAACAGTTATCAAGCAACAATAGGCATGGCTCCATTCAAGGCTTTGTATGGAAGTACTTGTAGGACACCTTTGTACTGGACTGAGACAGGTAAAAGAAAAGTCTTAGGTCCTGAGATGATTGAAGCTACGAGTGCTATGGTTGATATGATAAGAGAAAGGATTAAGTCTACTCAGTCATGACAGAAATCTTATGCTGATAAGAGGAGGACCAATTTGGAATTTCAAGTTGGAGAGAAAGTTTTCCTGAAGGTTTCACAATTGAAGGGTGTGATGAGATTCAATGTTAAGGGAAAGCTTAGCCCTCGTTTCATTGGACTTTTCGAGATTTTGGAAAAGGCTGGACCTGTTGCGTATCGATTAGCATTACCTCCGCCTCTTGCTGGTGTTCACAATGTGTTTCATATTTCGATGCTCCGGAAATAGATAGAGAATTCGGAACACATTTTGCAACAAGCACCTGAAGGACTTAGTGCTTATTTGACCTACGATGAAGAACCGGCCGAAATCTTGGATAAGAAGGACAAGCAGCTGCGGAATCGCACCATCCCTTTGGTGAAGATTCGGTGGAAGAACCATACCCCTGAAGAAGCTTCTTGGGAGAAGGAAGAAGATATGAAGGAGAAGTTTCCTCACCTCTTTGGAAGCACAGGTACGCTTTAAATTTCGAGGACAAAATTTCTTTAAGGGGGGGAGAATGTGAAACCCAGCCCTAACCTTGACCCGGAAACTTTGTTATTTGTAGGTCCAGTGACCCGAAGTAAAGCAAGAAGTCAGCTTTGGGCCATCCCAGTGGAGGACTTGGTGTCTGGCTTTGAATCCATGAGTGTTGATGATGAGGTTCTATTTATGGAAACTGAATCTTGATGAAGATCGGATTAGTTAATGGACTTGGAGTGCTCTCTATCATGGTTTGAAGGCATTTCTACCTATTAGGTAAGTCACTTGGTATGTGTGCAAAACCCCTTTAGGTTTGGATTTGATCTGGGCCTTCAATTCCCTGTTTAGAGGTTCTTTGAACCGATTGGTCGACTCATTGGTGGAGTGGACCAGTCGACCAATCCAATCGACCAATGGGTTCTGTCTTTGGTAATTAGGTCTTGCTTGCTCTATTTAAGTCCAATCTCGAGTCTACTTCGTATTTTCTGCCTCCAAACTCTTTGGAACGAACCAAAGACCTCTGCAAGTCATCTCCCTTGCGTCCTTGGTGTTTATCTTGACAGATCTTCGTCAAAACTCGTGTTCTTACACAAAAAGGTATGTTTACACTCTCTTCTTCTTCATCATCCTTGTTTTCTTTCCTTTTTGAGTTGAGACAGTAGAGGAGATGCTGCATTCTCTGTTGCAAACATCTCTGAACTTGTCTCTCATGATCTTCCTAAGGATTAATGGCTAATGCGATGATCTTAACCATGATCATTGCAAGCTTTTAAAGGAATCATGATCAAATCATGATCTTGTCTTTGTTCATCTTTTGATTTAAATTCTGATCTTCTTAGATCTACTATATTGATCATGTTAGTAGTCAATCGCTGTGTTTTCTTTACATGATCCATGATCTATCAATCTCTAGTTGTTTCTCTTTTACCATACCATGCTTTCTTCAAGAATCATGACTGATACATCTATGGTAGGTTTTGTTTCCTTATTTAGATTTATGTTCTTAGATCTATTTTCTTGAAGATCTAAGTATGCCTTCCATGATATCTTTATCAAAATCAATGATTCATTCTCCTATTGTTCTTGTCTATGATTTGTATCTTGAACTCTTCAAGAACCATGATTGATCTAATTATGGTAACTTTTTGTTTCCTAATTTGTAACTTGAAAACTTGATTTGATTAGTGTTTTGAGGTCCTCTATATGTTAGGATACTACCAATGTAGTTTACCCCTTGTTTAGTACCCTTTTGAACCACCAAATTCGGTTCTTTATTCTTAAAACTCTGATTTTGAAGGCCACTATCTCCATTGGTCGACTGATTGGTCGACTGGGACAGTAGACCAATCCAATCGACCAATGAGTACAACAACTCCAGATTTGGTCTGTTTTGGATGTTTTGATATCTTTTCTGTTAGGGATCTTTCCTAATATGTTGTATACACTTGTTTAGGACCTTCTTCTCAAGTTTGTCAAGATCTTACTTGATTTCTTAGGATTCCTTTGCAAGTTATAAAAGTTAAGGATGGTTACTTCCTTAACAACATAAATTGCATATCTTAGTTTCTATATTTGAAGCTTGTTAATTTATTTCTTTAATTAGATTCTTACAATGTTATACTACTGTGGTATTGTCTTAATATCAGTAACATTAATTGTTTATATTAAATTGACTCATGTATGATTTACTTACCAGTTATATACAAGTTGATTGTAATTATTGATTTCTTTCCATATATGAAATTACCATATATGTGATGTTATGAATTGATGCTTGTGTATGCTTAAGTATGGTTTGGAAAGGAGAGGTGTCCTTTTGACACTTCTGTCCTAGGACTACTATGGGAATATTATGGGATGTTTCCGGAGATGCCCTCTGGACACCTTCCTAAACTGTTGGATGACATATTTAGGACTGTCTAGTAGTGTTTGGCTAGGATGTCCCGTTATGTCAGACCCTAATCGGAGGGGTATTGAGACCGAACGACCCGTGGTAGCAATGGGGATTCGTGGGCGCTCAAGACCGGTAACCAACCCGTGAGAGGACAGGAATCACATTGTGGGGGCCATTTATCGGTAGGGTTGCATATGGTTAGAATTGGGCTCACGGGCGCTCAAGACCGGTAACCAACCCGTGAGAGGACATGAGAGCTTCCCGTTTACCATATATGGATGACCAATAGGGTTGATGAGTCCGTAGTCAGGGACTATGAGAACTCTAGTGTGAAGGATACCGAAAAGGATCGCCAGGGGCGAGGAATGGACGTATCTGGATCTGACTTGATGTAACTGAGTAGAAGACTTGCATTTGGCTAAGCTTTAACCCTGACATGCGCCGGTACTTAGACCAATGGTGATGTGAGAGAGTGGTGACCTATACCCCAGCCATGGAATGTCCTGAGGGATGAAGGACCCATTACCAACTGATGATGAGTGAATGAGACTTTCCTAAAGAAGTACGGTGCTATGACTTAAAGCATGTCTGCCTTTAGAGACCAGCATACATAGAGTTAGATTCATACATTCATTGTTTGTCTCATACCACATTGCATTTATGTTTGTTTTGTAATCCTGCCATTTATGTTATTATGGATTTAACTGCTTACTGAGTTTCTTTGAAACTCATTCCTTTTGTACAATGTTTGTTAGACTACTCTATAGGTTCTGAGTATCATGACTACTCGTATGAAGAAGCACAAGGAGAAGAGGCATATCTCCAGGAAAGTGATTGCGGTTACGACAATTACACTGAAGATCCCGCGAGTGGTTATGCTCCGTACGATGCTTAGTCCGACCATAGAGTGGAAGCGCCCTTGTGCCATTTATGAGATTTATACTTATAGGGATATTGTCTATAAGATTGAGAACAATTTAGTTACCTATTGTACCTGCTATTGGGATTAGATTCTATTATGTTTCTTCTCTTCTAGAACTACATTTCCGCTGGTTGTAGAGTGGGATTTCGCCTCACTTTACTTATTTGATTTAGACACTCTGATTATATTTAGTACTCTGATTTATATATGATTCATTCTTTCCTTATTTGGATCTATGGTTTATCTTTCGCACATCGATTATTATTGTTTATGTGGGAGGTTGATTACTTGATACCTGATCTTCGGGCTGTGGATCACACTCTCGGGTATGCCAGATTGGGTACCGGCTGAGAGGATGTGACATTATGATCTAAAGCCGTCAGAGAACACTCCTTGAGGTGAAAGATAGTGTGGAGAGCATCCGTCAAGGTTTCCAAATGGCAATTTTCTTTCTTAAAGGTTAGTATTCATCTTCTTCGTTCTAATTCTCTTCTATGATTGATTCCTCCTACTGCCAGGACCTAGTTGAAGGCTTCTATTTTTTGTATCAACCTACTTCTTCTACCCACTTTACTCTAGAGTGAATCCCCATTCACTCTAGCTCTTCCGTGAATCTTTCGGATCGATTTCAGAGAAGACCTAACATAGGATTCATTAGGTTTTCATTCTTTTTGCTTTGTTTGATGTCTGGACTATGATAGATCATGTTCTAGTAACATTTCAGAATTTTCTAAGTATTTTTGGAGTAGTTTAGAACCCAATTGGGAAGCTTTTTGATGATCTAAACCAAATATGTCCGTACACCGTACACAAAGGCTGGTTGAATGGCCTAGTCGCCCCGGGTGACTAGCCCATGCTTTGGTTGATTGCCCTTGTGAAATCCCTCAAAACCCTAATCCGAAAATCCATATTGTAGGTCTGAAAACCCGGAGTTAGGGAAGAAGGCAACTATGGGCTATCCAAATTGAGACCATTGGATTAGACTCCAAACCAATGGAAATAGATGGAGATGATGCTAAGTCGGGAGTTTTGTCGGAATATGGAAGAAGATCTAACTCGAACATTGACAAACTTTGTAGATGGATCAAGAGTATAGTAATGACACAAGTGGAAGGTCCCAAAAAACAAGGTAAGACCCTTCTATAACTTAGAAAATGACCCAATAATGAACTAGGGCTTTCGGAGCTTCTATGAAATCCAACCCTAACCCTAACCCGGAAACCCTATTGTTTGTAGGCCCCCGAAGTGAAAGAAGAAGACAACTATAGGCCATCTCAAAGGAAGACATGGTATTTGACCCAAAACCCATGGAAATTGATGATGGTGTTCCATACTTGGAAACTTTGTCTGAGTTGGAGAAGAAACTGCACATTGATGAAGGAGAGCCTGGTTGTTGGACATGGTTTGAAGGCATCCCTCCATGCTAGGTAGGTTGTTTGATGAGTTGTGAGAAGCACATTCAAAAATATTGAGGTTTGGACCTTGAATTCCCTAACTTGGGCTTGCTGTCAACATGGGTCGACTGGGCCAGTTGACCAACCAATCGACCCACAGTGACAACAGGGTCAAAATTGTAAAACTCTGATTTTTTTTAAGGGTTTTTGTTCTATTAAAAGGGGAACTCCGAATTTTTCACTCATTATCAATTCTAAGCCTCTGGAGAACATTGAAAGAGCCCTAGAACCTCCTCTTCAAAGCCAAGGAAGATCCCCAAGCATCCATCTGAGTTTCTTCATCGAATCTTCTTCTACAAAGGTTAGTAATCGAATTGTTTCTTCTTTGATCTATTCTCTCTTCTATTTCTTCTGATTTCCTGATTATGAGGAAGGTATTACACTACTGTAATGGCCTCTTCTTTGATCCTCTTAGCCCTAGAGTGAATCCCTCAATTCACTCTATGTTCTTGAAGCCATATGGTGATGTTCCTTGTATTTGATTTTACCTAAGATCTTGATTACTCTTTCCTTAATTTTCCTACCTATCTTTGTGATTGTGAGGAAGGTCTCATACCATTACCATGACCTTCCCTTGCATCCCCATGATTGTTGGGTGGATCCCTATTTTCCCTTGCTCTCTGTGAATCTACCTTGGGTTTATTTGAAGGAAATTTTGGTAAGCTCCAAGAAAGGGTATCCAAATTGGGAACCATGATTTATCTTTTATTTGTTGGATCCTCCCCAACTCCTTTCTTGATTGTGAATTTCTATTCTTCTTTCCCTAGAGTGAATCATTATTCTCTCTAGTCTTTCCGTGAAATCCACGGACTAACTGCGATGAAACCCTAATTTTATGGTTCAACTAGAACTCTATTTTTTGACCATGTTTGATGCTTTGACCTTCATAGATAGTCTTAGTATGTTTATGGGGAACTCCCCTTCAAATTTCGGAGCAATCGAACTTCAAATGAAGAAGTTATGACCGATTTTAGGGGTTTTTGCCTCGTACTATTCCTTGGGTTAATTGGACCAAGCTACCCAAGTTGACAGTAACTTGTTTCTTCGTCGGATTTGATCCGTTTGACTTCTAATCTTTTAAGTTTTATTCCTAATGATTGTTATATGCTTGTTTAGGGTTTGTTTGCTAGTCTTGGACCTCTCCTATTTATTCTCCGAAATCCTTTGAAGATTGTTTAAGGTAAGGACGGTTGATCCCTAATAACCTAACATACATGTTTACTTGTAATTGATTGGATTACATTACATGATCATACTACTGTCATATTAGTTTTCTTATAATTATATTGCTGCTGTAGTTTCTTCAACTACAGTAGTACTTGTTTATGTGATTCAATTATTATTTCAATCATTTATGAATGATTATTTACTTATGTTTTGTATTATCAGTTGTGCTTGTGAATGACTGATTTGGGAATGTGATGGCTTAGGTTGTGATTGGGGAATGGAGAATGCCCTTTTGGCGGTTCTGTCATTGGACACCAGTGGAGGTGGTATGGGACACATTCCTATGATGCCCCTTGGCGCTTTCCTTAATTACTAGTTGACATACCTAGGGCATGTCTAGAAGTGTTTGGCTACGATGTCCCTATTATATCAGACCCGATCGGAAGGGTATTGAGACCGAGCAACCCGTGACAGCAATGGGGATTTGTGGGCGCTCAAGACCGGTAACCAACCCGTGAGAGGACATGGATCACATTGTGAGGGGCCATTCATTGGTAGGGTTGCAGTAGTAGACGTGGGCTCATGGGTGCTCAAGACCGGTATCCAACCCGTGAGAGGACATGAGAGCTACTTATTTACTATTTGTGGAAGACTAATAGGGTTGATGAGTCCGTAATCTGAGTTGTTTGTAGCCATAGGATACACTAACTCTAGGGAGAAGGATATCAGAAAGGATAACGAGAGGCGAGGAATGGAAGTATCTGGATCTAAGTTGACATAACTAAGTAGAAGACTTGCATTTGGCTTGGCTTAACCTTGACATGCACCAGTACTCAGACCAAACGGTGGCGTGAGAGAGTGTTGACCTAAACCCCAACCAAGGCTGTCCGAGAAGATTTCAGGACCCATTGCCAACCGGAGAACCCAAGATACCGAGATGGTTGAGGGAGAGCGATTTAGACCCTACCCAAAGGATTATGGTTGTGAAATCCAGCCCAAACCCTAACCTAGACACCCTATTTGTTTGGGATGAAGAAGAGCTTGTTTGATGTTTGACCTTAAAGTTGGACCTTGAGTGCAGTGTGATATCCTTGGAAGGTCCTAAGAAGCCAAGTCAAACCTCTCCCTTACTGTAGATCCGAAGACCTAAAGTGAAGGAAGAAGACTTGGTGTGCTATCTCAGTTGAAGACATGGTGTTTCCCAAAACCCATAGAAAGTGATGATGGAGTTCCCTTTTGAAAACCTTGTTTGAATTGGAGCTGAACTACACCTTGATGTTTAAGAGCTTGCTTGATGGACTTAAAGCCTATTTGGACATGGTTTGAAGGTACCCCTCTATGCTCGGGGAGTTGTTTGTTGAGTTGGGAGAAGCCCCATAAAAAATTTTGAGGTTTAGAGCTTGAAATCCCTATTTCTGGGCTTGCTGGTAGCCTTGGTCGACTGGGCTAGTAGACCAAGCAATCGACCCAAGAGGACAGAATCTGTGTAAGATCTTCTTTTAGGGTTTTTGATGCTCTATTTAATGGGACTACATGATTTTCAACCTCTCTCGTTTCTAAAACCTCTAGAGAACGTGTGAAGCCTCTCTCAAAGCCTTTCTTGGTGTTGTGAAAGATCCCCAAGTATTCTACCAAGTTTTTATTTTGGTTTCTCTCATTCAAGGTTGGTATTCTACCTCTTTCTTCTCTAATCTTTTCTCTCTACTGTTCTATCTTATTGTTTTGATTATGAGGAAGGTATTACACTAATGTAATTGCATATTCTCTGATCTCCTTTGACTTAGAGTGAAACCCGATTCACTCTATGCATTCCTTGAAGCCATATGGTGATTTTCAATGATTTTGATTAAGTATTGATAGCATGATCTAATCCTACTATATTTTTCCATTCAAATATGTATTAGACTTGTTTCTT
This sequence comes from Hakea prostrata, assembly GCF_041222555.1. Taxonomy (NCBI): domain Eukaryota; kingdom Viridiplantae; phylum Streptophyta; class Magnoliopsida; order Proteales; family Proteaceae; genus Hakea; species Hakea prostrata. The sequence goes on from NC_142603.1 coordinate 32,129,040, forward strand.
ATCAATTTTCCATGACTGATCTACTATCTTCTACCTCTTGATTGAATCCCCATTCATTCTAGCTATTCTAGCCTCTCTATGTTATCCATGGTTTTAGCCTAATAGGGGTTTTGTTAGAATTCTATTATATTGACCTTAATGGATGTTTTAACCTTCATAGATAGTCTTAGCATGTTTTGGTGGAGTTTCCCTTTGAATTTCGGAGTAATCAGACTTCAAACGAAGAAGTTATGATCGATTTAAGGTTTGTTGTCACGTACTGTTCACCTGATCACTGGTTGGTCGATTGGGCCAAGCTGCCAACCAATCGACCAAGTGAGTCAGCAACTCCAATTATGCTCCATTTTGACTCGTATCTCTTGGAGTTACTTCTTATGGTCTATACATGTTTTCTCAAGCTTGTTTAGGTGATTTTGGTTCTGATCTCTGATCTCTCAATTGAAGGTTATTTATTGGGATTACGAGGTGAGTATTCCAACTCACAATATGCCTATTTACATACCTTATTGTGATATGACATGAATGCATGATCTAGCTACTGCTATTTTGATTTCTTTACATCATGATACTTTTGTAACTACAATAGCATGTGAAGTGAATCATCCTCCCACATATACAATAACATAATCATAAACAGAAATAAATCAAGGTTTAATATTATAAACAAGGTTCAAAACAAGAAATGAACAATCAGTATAATCAGAGTGTAGAAAGATACCAGATATCCAATGATATCAAAAAGGAGTGAAGTGAGGCGGAAACTCACTTTACCAAAATAGCGGAACGTAGTATGAAAATCAAAAGGGATTACAACTGAAACAAATGTGCTAAGAAATAAACTAAGATCAAGTGTCTTCAAGTTTATAGATAACGTCTTCATAAGTATGGACTTCATCAATCCAATGAATCCGTTCTAACTCTATGCCATTCTCAAAAGTAGTACGCAGCTTGATCCGCCGGGGGATCATTAAAGTAATCTTGATCGTTGCTAGCACTTTGCGAGTAATACGCTTCATCAGCTTGTGCTTCACTGTACTGCTCGTCATAATATTCTGTACCTGTAGGATAATCTAACAAAAAGAAATATACAACAGGAATGAGTTTCGAAGAAACTCAGTAAGGTAGTTAATCCATAACATCATAGATAACATGTGGCAAAACATAACATGATGCAATGCAGTATGAAACAAGTAATGTATGTATGCATCTAACTCTATGTATGATGGTCTCTATGGCAGACATGCTTTAAGTCATAGCACCGTACTTCTTAAGGAAAGTCCGCTCACACCCTCAACCATAAAAGATATCTTGGGTTCCCTCACGGATCATTTCACCGGTCTTGAGCAGCTGGTTGGTAATGGGTCCTTCATCCCTCAGGACAAACCATGGCAGGGGGTTAAGTCAACACACTCTCTCACAACCATTTGGCATAAGTACTGGCGCATGTCAAGGAAAAGCCTAGCCCAATGCAAGTCATCTACTCAGTTACATCAACTCAGGTCCAGATACTTCCATTCCTCGCCCCAGGCAATCCTTTCCACTAGAGTCACGGATATTACTCACCGGACTCATCAACCCTATTGGTTATCCACATATGGTAAACGGGAAGCTCTCATGTCCCCTCACGGATCATTTCACCGGTCTTAAACGCCCATGAGCCCAAGTCTAGCCATATGCAACCCTCCAATAAATGGCCCCCACAATGTGATTCCCGTCCTCTCACGGATCATTTCACCGGTCTTGAGCGCCCGTGAATCCCCATTGCTACCACGGGTCGTTCGGTCTCAATACCCTTCCGAATCGGGTCTGATATAACAGGGGTGTATCCTAGCCAAACACCACTAGACATCCCTAGGTATGACAATCATTGATTCGGGAAAGCGTCGATGGGCAACCCCGGAAACATCCCATACTATTTCCGATAATGTCCAAGGACAAAAGTGTCAAAAGGACACTTCCCAATCTCAAACCAAACTTAAGCAAACACATTCTCAGATCAGTCATGACATACACAACCAGTAGTTCATCATATAAAAGAGAATGTAAAAGCAACATCGGATTAAGCAGTAATAAGTAATTCATATAACATAAATAATGAAAACAATGATATAAACAAGTGCTACTGTTCCCACAGTAGGAGATCAGAATTAAATTATAATAACAGTAAGTAATCTCATAGTTCCACAAAGTAGAAACCAGAGAACAAGCAATCTATGTAGTTAAGGAATCAACTGTCCTTACCTTCTAACTTGAATGGAATCTTAAAGAATCAAGTATGATCTTGACTAAACCTGAGAAGACAGTCCTAAACAAGTGCACACAACATGTTAGGAAAGATGCATAAAGGAAAAGATCATAAATAAATCGAAACAGACCAAGATTGAGGTTGTTGTACTCATTGGTCGATTGATTGGTCTACTGGACCAGTCGACCAATGAGTCGACCAATGCGAGATGGCTCCTGCAAGAATCCGAATTTTGAGAATCCAGAACCGAATTCGATGGTTCAAAAGGGTACAATTAAGAGGGGAATTATCATGGTAGTATTCTAGGGTATAGAGGATATCAAATCATAACTCAAAACAAGTTCTCAAGTTACAACTTAGAAATCATGAGGTTAACCTAATTAGGTTGAACATAGGTTAGGAGGGAAAAATAGAAAGATTAAAGATAATGAACTAGGATATGAAAGAATTCAGATCTAGTAAAGAAAACATAATAATTGGGTTAACATGATCAACTAGGGGATTCCTGGGTTTAATCCAAGAGAATTAGGGTTTCACCCTTTTGGCTCCCTGGACAAATAATTGTGAGATCTGAATGAACAAAGACAAATCAAAACAGGAAAGTATAGATGATTAAGTTTTAGGTTAACACAAGGTCACCCAAAAAGGATTTCCCTTTCACAAGGTAGGTTACCAAAAGTTCTCCAAACAATCACACAGGTTAGGGTTTCAAAGAATTAGGGTTAGGTTTTCAAGAATTCAATAAGTAGGGTTTAAGAACATGATGATGATCATGAGTCTTAAAGAATATGGTGAGATCAGAGAATTGATGATTACAAGAATGCTTCATCACCTTTCTGATCTCAATGAAAACAGAATAAAAGAAGAAAATCAGAGATAGAAGAGAGAGTGAGTGAGATCATACCTTTGCCATAGAAAGATGAAGAATTCTTCAAGTCTTTGTAAGAGATCACCAAAGAATGCAAGGGAATGGGTTAGATTAGGGTTCTAACTCGTTCCAGAGGCTTGGGAGGCAGAGGAGGCGGAGTATTCCCGAGATTAGACTTAAATAGAAGAGACAGGATTCAAATTTCAAAAACAGAATCAATTGGTCGATTGGTCCAATCGACCAATGAGTCGACCAATCAAGACAGCAACTTCAAAATAGGGAATTGAAGGCTCAGATCAAGTCCAAACATCAAGGGGTTTTGCACACCTCTAGAGTGACATACCTAGGAGTTAGAAATGCCTTTGAATCAATACAGAGACCACTCCAAGACCATCAACTAATCCAATCTTCATCCGGGTGTAGTTTCCACCATTGGGACACTAGCATCAACACTCATGGATTCCAATCCAGCCATCAAGTCTTCAACAGAAATGGCCCAAAGATGACTTCTTGCCTTACTTCGGGTCACTGGACCTATAATAAACAGAGTTTCCAGATTAGGGTCAGGGTTGGGTTTCACATATGGACTATGATGTGAATATGAAATGTATGGAATCATGATATGATGTGAATGCCTAGTTGTGGTTGTGGAATGGGGAATGCCCTTTTGGTGTTTTTGTCTTTGGACATCAGTGGAAGTGGTATGGGACGCTTTTCTATGGTGCCCCTTTGACTCTTTCCCTGACTACTGTTTGACATACCTAGGGCATGTCTAGAAGTATTTGGCTAGGAAACCCTTGTCATATCTGACCCCATCGGAAGGGGAACTGAGACCGAGTGACCCGTGGCAGCAATGGGGAGAAGTGGTCGCTCAAGATCGGTAACCAACCCGTGAGAGGACATGGATCACATTGTGGGGGCTATTCAATAGTAGGGTTGCATGTAGTGGACTTGGGCTCGTGGGCGCTTGAGATTGCAAGATGCATGAGAGGACCCGAGTGCTTCCCGTTTACTATGTGTGGATGACAAATAGGGTTAAGAGTCTACGTAGCCAGGAAGGAGACGGTGATTCTAGTGGGAAAGGTACCAGAAAGCATCGCGAGAAGCAAGGAATGGATGTATCTAAACCTAAGTAGATGGGACTCAGCAGATGACTTGCATTGGGCTAAGATTATCCCTGTACACGCACCACTACTAAGACCAAACGGTGATGTGAGAGAGTGTTGACCTAAACCCCAGCCAAGGTTGTCCGAGAAGGTTTCAGGACCCATTCCAATCGAATAACCCAAGATACCGAGATGGTTGAGGGAGAGTAATTTGAGACCTTACCCGAAGGAGTATGGTGCTATGACTTAAAGCGTGTCTGCCAACAGAGATTAACATACATATATAGAGTTAGAAGCATACTTGCATATATTGTTTCATATCATTGCATTTATGTTTGCCTTTGATTGTGTGTGAAGATGTTTATTGTGATTGGATATACTTGATAAGTTCTTTTTTAGCTTACCCTTCGGGGGACTTGTTTTTAGATGACTTTGTGTGAAATCTAGCCCTGACCCTGACCCGGAAACCCTATTGTTTGTAGGTCCGATGACCCAAAGTAAAGGAAGAAGTCAACTATGGGCCATCTCAGTGGAAGACTTGATGTTTGGCCTAGAATCCATGGAAGTTGATGACAATGTTCCATTTATGGAAACTTGTTCAGGACTGAAAAGGAAACTGCACCCTGATGAAGATGGGATTAGTTGATGGACTTGGAGTATTATTTGACTTGGTTCGAATGCATTTCTATATGCTAGGTAAGCCACTTGGTGTGCGTGTAAAAGCCCTTTAAGTTTGGATTTGATCTGGACCTTCAATTCCCTATCTTGGCCTTGTTGTCCTGATTGGTCGACTGGCCCAGTCGACCAACCAATCGACCAATGAGATCTGTTTTGCAGATTTAGGTCTTGGCTGCTCTATTTAAGTCCAATCTCGAGTCTAATTCATCTTCTCTGCCTCCTAAGCCTCTGGAATGAGTCAAAGCTCCATTTCAACCATTTCTTTTGCACTCAAGGTTGGATTCTTGCAAGGACTCTTGCATTTCTCTTCTTCTTGCATAAAAAGGTATGTCTACACTCTCTTCTTCTTCTCCATCTCTGTTTTCCTTTTATTGTTGGACTGAAACAGTAGAGTAGATGCTGCATTCTTTGTTGCAAACATCTCTCCACTCATCTCTCATGTTTTTCCTATGGACTAATGGCTAATACAATGATCTTAATCATGATCATTGCAAGCATCTGAAGGAACTATGATTATCTCTTTGATCTTCTTCTTGATTCATCTCTTGATTCGATTTCTGATAATCTTAGATCTATTTTATTGACTAGATTAGTATTCAATCTCTATGTTTTCTTTGCAAGATTAGTAATCTACCAATCTCTAGTTCTTCCTTCTTGATCATACCATGTTTTCTTCGAAAACCCTGACTGATACAATTATGGTAAGTTTTATTTCCTTATTTGTATCTTTAGGTTTTGGTCAATGATAGTATTAGACTTGTTCTTTAGCACTATAATACTATCATTGTATTTTCCCTTCTTGTTTGGTGGTGATTCGAACCGCGAAATTCGGATTTCGGATAAGAAATCTCTATTTTTGTATGTCACTGACTTTGTTGGTTGACTGATTGGTCGACTGGGTCAGTAGACCAATCAATCGACCAATGAGGATAGTAGCCCCATATTTGGTCTATTTTGGATGATTTGATCTTCTACCTTCCAGACTTCTTTCCTAATAAGGTATGTATACTTGTTTATGATCTTCTTGCCAAGTTTAGAAAGATTCTCCTTGATTCTTGGGATTCTCTTCAACTTATATAAGGTAAGGATGGTTACTTCTATAATTACATAGATTGTGTGATCTTAGTTTCCATATTAGAATCTTCCGGTTTTGTTACCATAATTAGATTCTTTTATGAATATACTATTGATATTCTTACTTCAATTACAGTAGCATTACTTACTTGCATTCTTTAGTTTATGAATGTCTTTTAATATCAATTGTATATGAGATGGATCATAGAAATGTATGCTTTCTATATATATACTAGAATCGTGTATGTTATGAATGATTGTGATTGATTAAGTTGGTTTGGGGATGGAGAGGTGTCCTATTGACACTTCTGTCCTTGGACATCAACGGAAATATTATGGGATGTTTCCGAGGGTGCCCATTGACACCTTCCTAAATTGTTGGTTGTCATGCTTAGGGTTGTCTAGCAGTGTTTGGCTAGGATGACCCTGTTGTATCAGACCCTAATTGGAGGGGTATTGAGACCGAACAACCCGTGGTAGTAATGGGAATTTGTGGGCGCTCAAGAGCGGTAACCAATCCGTGAGAGGACATGAATCACATTGCGGTTACCTTTTTGGGGCCATTTATTGGTAGGGTTGCATATGGATAGACTTGGGCTCATGGGCGCTCAAGACCGGTAACCAACCCATGAGAGGATGTGAGAGCTTCCTGTTTACCATATGTGGATGACCAATAGGGTTGATGAGTCCGTAGTCAGGGACTATGAGGACTCTAGTGTGAAGGATACCGGAAAGGATCGCAAGGGGTGAGGAATGGACGTATCTGAATTTAACTTGATATAACTAAGTAGAAGACTTGCATTTGGCTAGGCTTTACCCTGAAATGCGCCAGTACTTAGACCAATGGTGATGTGAGAGAGCAGTGACCTATAACCCTAGCCATGGATTGTCCCGAGGGATGAAGGACCCACTACCAACCGGCGTTGTGAGATGAGACCCTCCTAAAGAAGTATCGTGCTATGGCTTAAAGCATGTCAGCCAATAGAGACCAGCATACATAGAGTTAGAATCATAATGCATCATATGTCTCATATCACATTGCATCATACTTTGCTTTGAAATCTTGTTATTTATGTTATTATGGATTAACTGCCTTACTGGGTTTCCTTTGAAACTCACTCCTTTTGTACCATATCTTTGTTAGACTTCTCTACAGGTTTGGAATACTATGACGGTACGTATAAAGAAGCGCAAGGAGAGGAGGCATATCTCCCGCAAGGTGATAGCTGTTACAACAATTACTTTGATCCTCGGGTGATCGTGCTTCGTACCATGATTAGTCCATCTATGGAGTGGAAGCGTCCTTGTCTTATCTCTGAAGTCTATACTTAAAAGGATATTCTTTACAAAGTGGAAAACAATTTTGTTACTTTTTGTACTTCTTATTGGGATTAGTTGTAATATCTTTTCTTTCTTTTTGAGCTACTATTCCGCTATTTGGTAGAGTGAGTTTTCCGCCTCACTTTACTTTATGACTTGACATTTTTATTACCTTTCGTATTCTGATGATATATGATCTTATTCCTTCCTTAATTGGATCTCTCATTTATATTTTGCACATTGATTATTTATGTTCTTGATTATGTTATTGCTTATGTGGGAGGATGATTTCCTCGATACTTGATCTTCGGGGCTGTGGATCACACACCCGGGTATGCCAGGTAGGGTACCGGCTGGGTGGATGTGACACTTTGCAAGTCCGGAAGAGAACCCGTGCCACGGTATGGAGGACCCTTCCTTATATGGTGTAGCTCTGGATGTCTCTAGAGAAGGTTATGACCAGTGGGGCAGCCAGCTCACAGGTTTGGACCGCTCTAATGATACCTATTGATGGCAGCCGGCATCCTCTTGTTCACAGATGGGATCGAGAGCTAGATGCGGAACTAAAGCTACAAGAGCACAACCTGACGGTGAAGAAGAAGAAGAGCCGACAAAAGATTTTGATTAGATTTCTCTTATTATTTTATACTTTTATTATACTTGTATTAGTTTAGACCTTTGCTTTAGATTTCGATCTTCCTTCCGCATTTGTTGTGGGGTATATTTCCTCTATACTCTACAATTGTCTTTTATTTGATATTGTTATTTTCTGCACTCTGATATTCTTTGTGATCCTTCTGAGATCCTCACTTGAATTTTATTATTAAATACTTGAATAAAATGATTTGTTCTTGCTTTTGATTATATTATTGTGCTAAGTGGATATGATCATTCCTAAACTTGATCTTCGGGGCTGTGGGTCACACACTCAAGTATTTCTGATAGGGTACCGGCTGGGTGGATGTCACATCCTCCCAGCCGGTACCCTAACTAGCATACCCGAGAGTGTGATCCACAACCCGAAGATCAGGTATCAAGTAATCAACCTCCCACATAAACAATAACATAATCATGAACAATAATAATCGATGTGCGAAAGATAAACCATAGATCCAAATAAGGAAAGAATGAATCATATATAAATCAGAGTACTAAATATAATCAGAGTGTCTAAATCAAATAAGTAAAGTGAGGCGAAATCCCACTCTACAACCAGCGGAAATGTAGTTCTAGAAGAGAAGAAACAGAATAGAATCTAATCCCAATAGCAGGTACAATAGGTAACTAAATTGTTCTCAATCTTATAGACAATATCCCTATAAGTATAAATCTCATAAATGGCAAAAGGGCGCTTCCACTCTATGGTCGGACTAAGCATCGTAATGAGCATAACCACTCGCGGGATCTTCAGTGTAATTGTCGTAACCGCAATCACTTTCCTGGAGATATGCCTCTTCTCCTTGCGCTTCTTCATACAAGCAGTCATGATACTCAGAACCTGTAGAATAGTCTAACAAACATTGTACAAAAAGGAATGAGTTTCAAAGAAACTCAGTAAGGCAGTTAAATCCATAATAACATAAATGGCAGGATTACAAAACAAACATATATGCAATGTGGTATGAGACAAACAATGAATGTATGAATCTAACTCTATGTATGTTGGTCTCTAATGGCAGACATGCTTTAAGTCATAGCACCGTACTTCTTTAGGAAAGTCTCATTCACTCATCATCAGTTGGTAATAGGTCCTTCATCCCTCAGGACATTCCATGGCTGGGGTATAGGTCACCACTCTCTCACATCACCATTGGTCTAAGTACCGGCGCATGTCAGGGTAAAGCCTAGCCAAATGCAAGTCTTCTACTCAGTTACATCAAGTCAGATCCAGATACGTCCATTCCTCGCCCCGGGCGATCCTTTCCGGTATCCTTCACACTAGAGTCCTCATAGTCCCTAACTACGGACTCATCAACCCTATTGGTCATTCACATATGGTAAACGGGAAGCTCTCACGTCCTCTCACGGGTTGGTTACCGGTCTTGAGCGCCCACCAATCCCCATTGCTACCATGGGTCATTCGGTCTCAATACCCCTCCGATTAGGGTCTGACATAACGAGACATCCTAGACAGTCCTAAATATGTCATCCAACAGTTTAGGAAGGTGTCCAGAGGGCATCTCCGGAAACATCCCATAATATTCCCGTAGTAGTCCTAGGACAGAAGTGTCAAAAGGACACCTCTCCTTTCCAAACCATACTTAAGCATACACAAGCATCAATTCATAACACCACATATATGGTAACTTCATATATGGAAAGAAATCAATAATTACAATCAACTTGTATATATTTGGTAAATAAATCATACATGAGTCAATTTAATATAAACAATTAATGTTACTGATATTAAGACAATACCACAGTAGTATAACATTGTAAGAATCTAATTAAAGAAATAAATTAACAAGCTTCAAATATAGAAACTAAGATATGCAATTTATGTTGTTAAGAAGTAACCATCCTTACCTTTTATAACTTGCAAAGGAATCCTAAGATATCAAGTAAGATCTTGACAAACTAGAGAAGAAGGTCCTAAACAAGTGTATACAACATATTAGGAAAGATCCCTAACAGAAAAGATATCAAAACATCCTAAACAGACCAAATCTGGAGTTGCTGTACTCATTGGTCGATTGGATTGGTCTACTGTCCCAATCGACCAATCAGTCGACCAATCGAGACAGTGGCCTACAAAATCAGAGTTTTAAGAATAAAGAACCGAATTTGGTGGTTCAAAAGGGTACTAAACAAGGGGTAAACTACATTGGTAGTATCCTAACATATAGAGGACCTCAAAACACTAATCAAATCAATCATGGTTCTTGAAGAATTCAAGATAGAAATCATAGACAAGAACAATAGGAGATGAATCATTGATTCTGATAAAGATATCATGGAAGGCATACTTAGATCTTCAAGAAAATAGATCTAAGAGCATAAATCTAAATAAGGAAACAAAACCTACCATAGATGTAACAGTCATGATTCTTGAAGAAAGCATGGTATGGTAGAAGAGAAACAACTAGAGATTGATAGATCATGGATCATGTAAAGAAAACACAGCGATTGACTACTAACATGATCAATGTAGTAGATCTAAGAAGATCAGAATTTAAATCAAAAGATGAACAAAGACAAGATCATGATTTGATCATGATTCCTTCAAAAGCTTGCAATGATCATGGTTAAGATCATCGCATTAGCCATTAATCCTTAGGAAGATCATGAGAGACAAGTTCAGAGATGTTTGCAACAGAGAATGCAGCATCTCCTCTACTGTCTCAACTCAAAAAGGAAAGAAAACAAGGATGAAGAAGAAGAAGAGAGTGTAAACATACATTTTTGTGTAAGAACAAAAGTTTTGACGAAGATTCGTCAAGATAAACACCAAGGACGCAAGGGAGATGACTTGCAGAGGTCTTTGGTTCGTTCCAAAGAGTTTGGAGGCAGAAAATACGAAGTAGACTCGAGATTGGACTTAAATAGAGCAAGCAAGACCTAATTACCAAAGACAGAACCCATTGGTCGAGTGGATTGGTCGACTGGTCCAGTCAACCAATGAGTCGACCAATTAGTTCAACAAGTTCAAAACAGGGAATTGAAGGCTCAGATCAAATCCAAACCTAAAGGGGTTTTGCACACATACCAAGTGACTTATCTAATAGGTAGAAATGCCTTCAAACCATGATAGAGAGCACTCCAAGTCCACCAACTAATCCGATCTTCATCAAGATTCAGTTTCCATAAATAGAACATCATCATCAACACTCATGGATTCAAAGCCAGACACCAAGTCCTCCACTGGGATGGCCCAAAGCTGACTTCTTACTTTACTTCGGGTCACTGGACCTACAAATAACAAAGTTTTCGGGTCAAGGTTAGGGCTGGGTTTTACATTCTCCCCCCCTTAAAGAAATTTCGTCCTCGAAATTGAAAGCGTACCTGTGCTTCCAAAGAGGTGAGGAAACTTCTCCTTCATATCTTCTTCCTTCTCCCAAGAAGCTTCTCCAGGGGTATGGTTCTTCCACCGAATCTTAACCAAAGGGATGGTGCGGTTCCGCGGCTGCTTGTCCTTCTTATCCAAGATTTCGGCTGGTTCTTCATCGTAGGTCAAATCAGCACTAAGTCCTTCAGGTGCTTGTTGCAAAATGTGTTCCGGATTCTCTATGTATTTCCGGAGCATCGAAATATGAAACACATTGTGAACACCAGCAAGAGGCAGAGGTAATGCTAATCGATACGCAACAGGTCCAACCTTTTCCAAAATCTCCAAAGGTCCAATGAAACGAGGGCTAAGCTTTCCCTTAACATTGAATCTTATCACACCCTTCATTGGTGAAACCTTCAAGAAAACTTTCTCTCCAACTTGAAATTCCAAATCGGTCCTCCTCTTATCAGCATAAGATTTCTGTCTTGACTGGGCAGACTTAATCCTTTCTCTTATCATATCAACCATAGCACTCGTAGCTTCAATCATCTCAGGACCTAAGACTTTTCTTTCACCTGTCTCAGTCCAGTACAAAGGTGTCCTACATGTACTTCCATACAAAGCCTTGAATGGAGCCATGCCTATTGTTGCTTGATAACTGTTGTTATAGGCAAACTCAACCAAAGCTAGGTGTTCATCCCAATTACCACCCATATCCACCACACAAGATCTGAGCATGTCTTCCAATGTCTGAACTGTCCGCTCAGCTTGTCCATCAGACTGGGGATGATGAGTTGTGCTCAAGTTCAATTGGGTTCCCAAGGCCTTCTGCAAACTATTCCAAAACCTAGAGGTGAACCTAGGATCACGATCAGAAACAATACTCATTGGCACACCATGCAGTGATCTTCATAGGAATGAAGTGGGCTGATTTGGTCAACCTATCAACAATCACCCATACGGTGTCATTGCCTTTACTTGTCCGAGGCAAGCTAGTCACAAAGTCCATAGAGATATCCTCCCACTTCCAACTAGGAATAGGAAGGGGTTGAAGTAATCCAGATGGGGGTTGGCGAACGGCTTTCACACGTTGGCAAGTCTCACACTTGGCAACAAAATTATTGACATCAGCCTTCAAACCAATCCACCAAAAATGTTCCTTCAAGTCCTTGTACATCTTGGTGCTTCCCGGGTGTATAGTAAAGACTGACTGATGTGCTTCCTTCAATATTTCCTTTTTAATTTCTTCATTTGCAGGCACGCATAGTCTTCCTCTAAACAATAAAGCACCATCCATGGATATACCAAAGTCGGGGTCCGACTCAGGATTCGAAGAAATCTTCTCAACTTTGATCAAAAGTTCTTGATCAGAACTTTGCAGAGCAACAATCTTATCTCTAAGGCCAAATCTTTCCGTCATGGCAAAAAGAATAAAATCAGAATTCTCAGGGACAATTTCCAAATCAAAACTCTCAATAGAAGACCACAATGGTAGACTCAAAGCATTCAAATCCAAAGTCTTCTTCTGGTTCTTCCTACTAAGAGCATCAAGCAACAACGTTTGCCTTCCCTGGGTGATATCTTGAATATCACAATCATAATCAGAGACTAGTTCCAACCATCTCCTTTGTCTCATGTTCAACTCCTTTTGGGTAAAGAAGTATTTCAAACTCTTATGATCCGTGAAAATGGCAATCTTCTCACCGTAGTGGTAATGTCTCCAAATCTTCAAAACAAAGACAACAGCGGCAAGTTCTAGATCGTGAGTGGGGTAATTCCGCTCATAATCTTTCAATTGCCGAGAAGCATAGGCTACGACCTTGCCATGTTGCATCAGTACACAACCCAATCCAATCTTTGACGCATCGGTAAAAACTGTCATACCACCGGAACTATCAGGTATAGTCAAAACCGGGGCACTCGTCAATCTATCTTTCAACTCTTGGAAATTTTTCTCACAGACGTCAGACCAAACAAACTTCTCTTCTTTCCTGGTCAACTTAGTCATAGGAGCAGCCAACCGAGAAAAGTTCTCAATAAACCTTCTGTAGTAACCTGCCAATCCAAGAAAACTTCTTATTTCCGTTACCGACTTCGATCTTTCCCATTCAGCCACAGCTTGGACTTTTTCAGGATCGACACAAATACCTTCAGCTGAAACCACATGGCCAAGGAATACTACTCTCTTAAGCCAGAAATCACACTTGCTAAACTTGGCGTACAACTTCTTTTCTCGCAACCTTTGCAAAGTGAAACTTAGATGGCTCGCATGCTCTTCTTCGCTCTTCGAATAGATCAAGATTTCGTCGATGAAAACAATCACAAACTTATCAAGCACATCGTGAAATACTCGGTTCATGAGGTCCATGAACACCGCAGGAGCATTGGTCAATCCGAAAGGCATGACCCTAAACTCGTAGTGGCCATACCGTGTTCGGAAAGCTGTCTTGAAGATATCACTAGACTTCACTTTCAATTGGTGATATCTGGATCTCAAGTCAATCTTTGAGAACACAACTGCACCTTTTAACTGATCGAAGAGGTCATCAATTCTGGGCAGCGGGTATCTATTCTTGATAGTCAGCTTATTCAACTCACGGTAGTCGATGCACAAGCGCATACTACCGTTTTTCTTCTTGACAAACAAGACCGGAGCTCCCCAAGGTGATACACTAGGTTGTACGAAACCTCTATCAATGAGCTCATTCAACTGGTTTTGCAACTCTTTCAACTCAGTAGGAGCCATCCTATACGGAGCCTTAGATACCGGAGCGGCACCAGGGACGAGATCAATAGAAAACTCGACATCCCTGTCTGGAGGCACTCCCGATAGATCATCAGGGAAGACATCAACAAAGTCACGAGACAACCCCCGACTTCATCGACTCTTTTCTCCACTTTACCCTTGCCTTCAGATGAAGCATCATCCACTAGGGCATAGACTTGCATCAGTGCAGACAGCACCTTCTTACAAACCCTTCTTTTCTCATCAAGAAATTCAAAGACCGGACTTCCACAAATATGGAACTGAATCTTCTTTGAGGAACAAAGAAACACAGCTTTGTGGGCTGTTAACCAATCAATTCCCAAAATAACATCGAAGTCCTTCATATCAAGAAGTACAAAATTGGCTTCCAAGTTCTTCTCACCAATCAACACAGGACATTTAACTAACCCTTTATCTAGTTTCACAACAGGACCAGTAGGTGTACTAATCAATAAACAACTAGACAACTTCTCAGGGATTAGGTCAGTCTTCTTGATGAATGCATGTTGATGAATGCAGATGACATGAACGAATGAGATGCACTCATATCAAATATGACAAATGCAGAAATAGAAGCAACTAACAATGTACCTGTAATCACTTCATGGCTTGGATCCTGCTCAAAGACTGGAAATACCGAACACTCTACCGAGAGGGAGGAGTAGGAGCACTCTTCACCACTGGAGCAGGCTGCTGGACAGGCCGCTTCGGACAGGCACGAGTGAAATGACCAGCTTGCTTGCAGTAAAAGCAAACAGGATTGCTGGGTCCAACTGGGGTAGCTGCAATAGGGGGCTTCTGAACAAAAGGCCTAGGATTCGCATTCACAGGCCTAGTACTTGCACTCACTAGTGGTCGGTTTCCGCCATACTGTCTAAACTGGCCGGGCTGCTGAAAACCCGAGTTCTGACCTACACTCCTAAGCTGAAAAGTAGGAGTGGGGTAGGGTGTAGGTCTCACAAAACGCCGATCATTACGATCCACCAACCCAGGGTTCCTTGGCTGCCAGGGCCTTTGCATACGAGCATTCTCCTTCTCTGTTTCTTCCAACTTCTTCGAGTTCTGCACCACTTGAGCATAGCTCACTATAGGCTAGACTGTGAGGTAAGCTTTAATGGCAGGGCGCAGTCCTTTGAAGAACTTCTTCGCTTTGGCGAGATCGACCTTCAGAGAATCTAGAGCAAAGAAATGAAGCTCCTCAGACTTCTGTTGGTACTCCAACACAGACAAAGATCCTTGTGTGAGAACCATAAACTTGGCTTCCTTCGCATCTTTCACCGCCTCGGGGAAATAATTCAAGCAAAAAGCTTCTTTGAACAACTCCCAAGTTACAACTCCTGCATGCAAACCTTCCAAAACAGGCCGAGTGGAGGTCCACCATGCATCAGCTTCTTGTTGCAACTTTTGTTCAGCAAACAGAATCTTCTGAGCTTCCGAGCATTGCAGATGTCGGAAAGCCTTCTCCAACTCACGAAGCCACTTGTTAGGAAACAAGGGATCCTTGGTAACTCCAGTGAAAGTGGGCACTTGTATCTTCAAAAAACTCTCCATCAGGCGAGTATGAGGAGTTCCAGCTAAACCTCCTGCATTCAGGACTGCGGCATGTGGATTCACATTAGCACCAGTTCGAGTCTCATTATGCAGAGTCATGAAACCCGCCAACATCTGGTTGAATTGAGTTGCTTGCTTCTACAACATATTGCCCATAATATTGGCAATATCACGAAAGCTTCCAACATTCGGGGCACCGGGTATCTCATGGGTACCCTGATCAACATTAGGTATCTCACCACCTCCATGAGGTATTTCACCACCTCCATGAGGTATTTCACCACCTCCCTGAGGTATTTTACCATCTCCCTGACCACTGGATTCACCACACCCACTTCTCAGAGTAACCATTCTGCAAAAAC
This sequence comes from Hakea prostrata, assembly GCF_041222555.1. NCBI lineage: Eukaryota > Viridiplantae > Streptophyta > Magnoliopsida > Proteales > Proteaceae > Hakea > Hakea prostrata. The sequence goes on from NC_142603.1 coordinate 32,145,002, forward strand.
TGAGAACATCAAAATACCGAATTTCGAAGTTTCAACATAAACCACAAGTCCAAATGATTTGAAAACTTAAATCATGCTTAAATATATCCATATAGTCATCAAACAATAATCCATAAGGCAAAAATCACATTTTCCAAGAATTCAGCAGAAAATGAGGTCTCTGTGTCCATTGGTCGAGTGATTGGTCGACTGACCCAGTCGACCAATGAGTCAACCAATCAAGACAGAATACGAAAATTCGCATTATAAACCTCATTTCCACATTCCAACTTCATTTTATCCTCTTTCAAAGGTGAGAGAGCTCTAGGGAAAGTCTCCAAAGGTTCTTCTAGGTGCTCTTGAGGTGTTTTGGTGCTCCAACAACAACACTTCAACACACAACCATCACAAACAAGGTAAATCTTTCATTCTTTCTTCCATTTTCATCTTCTCATGCTTGCATTTCAACAAAACCATGTTTTGCTTGTATCCAATGCTAGAAATCATGCTTAGGAATACTTAGAAACATATTCCCTAGGTTTTAAACACAATGCCATGCATAGACAACAAGTTCTAACATATTGGTGTTCATCTCGCAACATTTTCGTACCGAAATTGTTAACTTTAGAAAATTTTTGTTTTCTCACAAACCACTTGAAATTTTCGCACGAAAACAAATGCTACATGCTCAAGATGATATTGTAGATAGGTCCATAAAATTTGATTTAACAAATTTCAACTTTTCAAAAATCCAATTTTGACCTAAATTGCAAAATCCCCAAATTTTCCTTCTTGCTGAATTTTCCGCTTTAATTCAAGTTTTCGATCGATTTTCTTCAAACAAACTTCATAGACATGAAATTCCAAGTATTGCGCACATGCTACTATGTTCAAATCAAAATTTCCCCAAATTTGAAAATTTTCAAAAAATTACGAAAATACCCTTTTGGCTTAAATCTTAAAGTAGCACTAACTGGAAATGTCTCTTGTCTCTTTCACAAATACACACTATGCAGAGGGGAGGGCGAGGACGAGGTAGAGGTCGTGGTCGTATTGTAGGGGCACTTAGGGGCAGAGGTCAGGTTCCTTCAGAGCCTAGACAAGAGGTTTGGAGATCGGACATGTTCGACACACCTCAGGCCGAGTTTTTGTACGAGGCCTACTTCAGTTACTGCAACATCGAGCTGGGACGTCTGCTTCACCTACGCCAGCTCAGAGTCTTTAGGATTCGGCAGAGATTCGACACGTTGCAGTGGACACATCTCTTCACTGAGGATCTGTCGGTATACCCGGAGCTAGTGAGGTTGTTCTTCAGCAACCTTACTTACACAGAGGAGGCTAGAGTTCAAGGTCATCCACTTAGACTTGTCCTCAGGAGCAGGGTCTTCCAGACTCAGATTCGCTTTTCCACCCGATCACTGGCTGAGATCTTGCAGGTTCCTTACTATCCACAGCAGAAGATGGTTGGAACTAGTCTCTGATTATGATTGTGATATTCAGTATCACCCTGGTAAGGAAAACATTGTTGCTGATGCTCTTAGTAGGAAGAGTCAGAAGAAGGCTTTGGATTTGAATGCTCTGAGTCATCCCTTGTTGTCTTCAATTGCAAGCTTTGATTTGGAAGTTGTCCCTGAAGATTCAGATTTTGTTCTTTCTGCCATGACGGCAAGTGTCACATCCCCTCAGCCGGTACCCTAACTAGCATACCCGGGAGTGTGATCCACAGCCCCAAAGATCAAGTATCGAGGAAATCATCCTCCCACATATACAATAACATAATCATAAACAGGAAATAATCAAGGTTTAAATATTATAAAAAAAAGATTAAAATCAAGAAATGAATAAACAATATAATCAAAGTGTGGAAAATGATACCAGATATCCGAAGATATCAAAAAAAGTAGAGAGAGGCGGAAACTCACTCCACAGATACAGCGGAACGTAGTATGTAAGTCTAAAAGGAATTACAACTAAAACAAAAGAAAATAAGAAAGACAACTAAAAATAAGAGTCTTCTATCCTATAGATGACATCTTCAAAATAGTGGACTTCCTCAGTCCAACAGAGATGTTCCAACTCCACGTTGTCTCTAATGGTAGTACGAAATGTGATCGCTTGCGGGATCATCAGAGTAATCTTGATTGTCGCCAACACCTTGTGTAGTATGCTTCACCGGCTTGTGCTTCATTGTATTGTCCTTCATAGTAGTTAGTACCTGTAGAATAGTTTAACAAAAGATTTGTACAAAAAGGAATGAGTTTCAAAAGAAACTCAGTAAGGCAAGTTAACTCATAACAGCATAAATACATATATCAGAACATAACAAGATGCAATGCAGTATGAAACAAATAATGTATGTATGCATCTAAACTCTATGTATGCTGGTCTCTATTGGTAGACATGCTTTAAGTCGTAACACCATACTTCTTTGGGTAGGTCAGTCACTCGGCTCCGGTTGGTAGTGGGTCCTTCATCCCTCGGGACAATCCATGGCTGGGGGTTAAGTCACCGCTCTCTCACATCACCATTGGTCTAAGTACTGGCGCATGTCAAGGTAAAACCTAGCCCAATGCAAGTCATCTACTCAGTTACATCAACTCAGGTCCAGATACTTTCATTCCTCACCCCAGGCAATCCTTTCCGGTATCCTTTCCACTAAAGTCCTAATAGTCCTAGACTACGGACTCATCAACCCTATTGGTTATCCACATATGGTAAACGAGAAGCTCTCATGTCCTCTCACGGGTTGGTTACCGGTCTTAAGCGCCCATGAGCCCAAATCTAGCCATATGCAACCCTCCAATAAATGGCCCCCACAATATGATTCCCGTCCTCTCAGGGTTGGTTACCGGTCTTGAGCGCCCGTGAATCACACTGCTACCATGGGTCGTTCGGTCTCAATACCCTTCCGATTTGGGTCTGATATAATAGGGACATCCTAGCCAAACACTGCTAGACAGCCCTAGGTATGACAACCAATGATTCAGGAAAGCGTCGATGGGCATCTTCGGAGAACATCCCATACTATTCCCTCCGATGTCCAAGGACAGAAGCGTCAAAAGGACACTTCCCAATCCCAAACCATACTTAATCAAACACATTCTCAGATCGGTCATGACATACACAACCAACAATTCATCATATAAAAGAGAATGTAAAAGCATAGTCTGATCAAGTAGTAATAAACATCTCATATACTTGAATGATGAAAAAGAATACATAAACAAGTGCAACTGTACTTACAGTATTACATCAGAAGTATAAGATACAAGAACAGTAAACAAACTCATAGTTTCTTAAAGTAGAAACCGAGAGTATGCGATCTATGTTATTATGAAATAGTTGTCCTTGCCTTGATTATCGTCGAAGATAATCCAAAGATCAAAGAGAGCAACTCCAAACTTAGCAAATAGATTCCTCACAATCATAGATACAACATTAGGAAAGATGCCTAAAAGATCAGAGAGCAAACGAATCAAATCAGGTGAAAAATGAAGCTACTGACATCATTGGTCGAGTGCTTAGTAGATTGGCCCAGTCGACCAAGCGAGTCAGTACGGAAAAGCTGAAACTGTTTTAGTCCTAACTTCTTCGTTTGAAGTCGGATTGATCCGAAATTCGAAGGGGAACTTCCTAGGATGTATTAGAAACATATAGGTAGATAAAATCATCAAGTCATGGTAAATATATGGGTTCTTGATTTGACCCAAGAAACTAGGGTTTCAATCTTTATGGCTCTCATAAAAAGGTTATGATCACAGGATGAAAGGGAATGATTGTTATCAAGAAAATAACAAGAAATCATAGAATAATCAAGTTTAGATTAACATAAATATTGCCCATGAGGTTTCCCTCGCATGGGAGGTTACCAAGGGTTTCCAGAAAGATCATACAAGGTCAGGGTTTCAAGAAATTAATTCGGCTAGGGTTAAGATCATTACGATGATCATAGATCTCAAAGAATAGAATGAGATCATGGAATAGATGGTTGCAAGGATGCAGCATCTTCTTCCTGATCTCAATCAAGAACAAGATTGAAGAGAAGAAATTTGTAATGTCGAAGCGATTACTAACCTGGAATTGTCAGAACAGCGATGAGAGGCTTTAGATCTGCAGAGAAGTCTTCGAAATCACCAGAGAGAGTTTCGGAGAGGTCTTCTCACGTTCAAAAAGTGTTTAGGAGGCAGCCGTAGTTAAGAAACACGAAGTAGGGTTTAAATATAAGTGAAAAACCCTAAAATTACATTTTCTCGGATTTGGCAATCCTTTGGTCGAATGCTTGGTCGAGTGGTCCAATCGACCAATCAGTCGACCAAGGCAGACAATAAGGTTCAAACAGGGAATTGAAGGATCAAATGTGCTCTAAACCTTATGGGCTTTTGCAAACACATCAAGTGACATATCTAGTGTGTAGAAATACCTTCAAACCAAGTCAGATAATACTCCAAGTCCTTCAACTAATCTCATCTTCAGACAGGTGAAGCTTCCTTTCCAAATCTGCATAGACTTCCAAGTATGGAACTCCACCATCAACATCCATGGGTTCAGAGTCAAACACCATGTCTTCTACTGAGATGGCCCATAGTTGGCTTCTTCATTTACTCCGGGTCTTCGGACCTAAAAACAACGGGGTTACCGGGTCAAGGTCAGGGTTAGGTTAGGGCTGGGTTTCACAGCAAGATCTACCCATAGAGATAGGATTGTGGCTCTGCAGAGTTCTGATCAAGAATTTAAGGACAAGGTTGGGAAGATTTCTTTGAATCCTGAGTAAGACCCTGACTTCGGTATATACATGGATGGTGCTTTATTGTTTAGAGGTAGACTTTGTATGCCAGCGAATAAAGAAATTAAGAAAGAAATATTGAAGGAAGCACATCAGTCAATCTTTACAATACACCTTGTGTCACGTCCTCCCAGCCGGTACCCTATCTGGCATACCCGAGAGTGTGATCCACAGCCCGAAGATCAGGTATCGAGTGATCAACCTCCCACATAAACAATAACATAATCATGAACAATCATAATAAAAGTGCGGAAGATAAACCATAGATCCAATAAAGAAAGAATGAATCATAAATGAATCAGAATAATAGATACAGTCAAAGTGTCAAACAGATAAGTAAAGTGAGGCAAAAATCCCACTCTACAACCAGCGGAAAAGTAGCTCTAAAAGAATAAACTAGACAAAATCTAATCCCAGTAGCAAGTACATTGGGTAACTAAATTGTTCTCCACTTTATAGACAACATCCTTATAAGTGTAAACCTCATAAATGGCACAAGGACGCTTCCACTCAATGGTCGGACTAAGCATCGTACGGAGCATAACCACTCGCGGGATCTTCAGTGTAATTGTGGTAACCGCAATCACCTTCCTGGAGATATGCCTCTTCGCCTTGCGCTTCTTCATAGGGACCGTCATAGTACTCAGTACTGCACGGGATAGTCTAACAAACATTGTACAATAAAGGAATGAGTTTCAAAGAAACTCGGTAAGGCGATTAAAATCCATAATAACATAAATGGCAGGATTCCGAACAACATAAATGCAATATGATATGAGACAAACAATGAATGAATGAATCTAACTTTATGTATGCTGGTCTCTATTGGCAGACATGCTTTAAGTCATAGCACCGTACTTCTTTAGGAAAGCTCACTCACATCCTCAACCATTTAAGATATCTTGGATTCTCTCATGGATCATTTCACCGGTCTTGAGCAGCCGATTGGTAATGGGTCCTTCATCCCTCGAGACAAACCATGGCAGGGGGTTAAGTCAACACACTCTCTCACAACCATTTGGTATAAGTATTGGCGCATGTCGGGGTAAAACCTAGCCAAATGCAAGTCTTCTACTTAGTTACATCAACTCAGATCCAGATACGTCCATTCCTCGTCCCTGACGATCCTTTCCGGTATCCTTCACACTAGAGTCCTCATAGTCCCTGACTACGGACTCATCAACCCTATTGGTTATCCACATATGGTAAACGGGAAGCTCTCACGTCCTCTCACGGGTTGGTTACCGGTCTTAAGCGCCCGTGAGCCCAAGTCTAACCATATGCAACCCTACCAATAAATGGCCCCCACAATGTGATTCCTGTCCTCTCACGGGTTGGTTACCGGTCTTGAGCGCCCATGAATCCCCATTGCTACCACGGGTCGTTCGGTCTCAATACCCCTCCGATTAGGGTCCGACATAACAGGACATCCTAGCCAAACACTACTAGACAATCCTAGATATGTCATCCAACAGTTTAGGAAGGTGTTCAGAGGGCATCTCCGGAAACATCCCATAATATTCCCGTAGTAGTCCAAGGACAGAAATGTCAAAAGGACACCTCTCCTTTCCAAACCATACTTAAGCATACACATGCATCAATTCATATCATCACATATATGGTAACTTCATATATGGAAAGAAATCAATAATTAAAATCACTTGTATATAATTGGTAAGTAAATCATACATGAATCAATTTAATATGAATAAGTAATGCTAATGTAATCAAAGTTATGCAACAGTAGTATATCATTGTAAGAATCTAATTTAGGAAACATGTCAATGATATTCAAATATAGAAACTAGATTCATGCTATCTATGTAATTAAGGAAATAACCATCCTTACCTTTTATAACTCGCAAAGGAATCCTAAGAAATCAAGTAAGATCTTGGCAAACTTGAGAAGGAGGTCCTAAACAAGTATATACAACATATTAGGAAAGATCCCTAACATAAAAGATACCAAAACATCCAACACAGACCAATTCTGGAGTTGCTTGTACTCATTGGTCGAGTGGATTGGTCGATCTGGTCCATCGACCAATCGATCGACCAATGCAGACAGTAGCCTAAAAAAACAGAGTTTTAAGATATGAAATCCGAATTTGGTGGTTCAAAAGGGTACTAATCAAGGGGTAAACTACATCAGTAGTATTCTAACATATAGGGGACTTCAAAACACCAATCAATTCAAGACCTCAAGATCCAAATTAGGAAACAAAAAGTTACCATAATTAGATCAACCATGGATCTTGATGAATTCGAAATAGAAATCAAAGACAAGAACAATAGGAAGATGGATCATTGCTTCAGGTAAAGGTATCATGAAAACATACTTAGATCTTCAAGGAACAAGGCTTAGAAGCATAAATCTAAATAAGGAAATAAAACCTACCATATATGTAACTACCATGCTTCATGAAGAACACATAGTATGGTAGAAGAGAACAACTAGAAATTGATAGATTATGGATCATGGAAAGAAAACACAGTAATTAACTACTAACATGATCAATATAGAAGATCCAAAGAGATCAGAATTCAAATCAGAAGTTTAACAAGATTAGATCATGGTTTGATCATGATTCCTTCAAAAGCTTGCAATGATCATGGTTAAGATCATTGTTCTAGCCTCAAATCCTTAGGATGATCATGAGAACATGTTCAGAGATGTTTGCAACAGAGAATGCAGCATCTCTTCTACTGTCTCAACTCAAAAAGGAAAGAAAAACAAAGATGGAGGAGAAGAAGAGAGAGTAGACATACCTTTTGATGCAAAAGGAAGAGTTTCGACGAAGATCCGTCAAGAAAACACCAAGGATGCAAGGGAGATGACTTGCAGAGGTCTTTGGTTCGTTCCAAAGAGTTTGGAGGCAGCAAATACGAAGTGGACTAGAGATTGGACTTAAATAGAGCAAGAAAAACCTAATTGCCAAAGACAGCACTCATTGGTCGAGTGGATTGGTCGACTGGTCCAGTCGACCAATGCTGACAGCAAGTCCAAAACAGGGAATTGAAGGCCCAGATCAAATCCAATCCTAAAGGGGTTTTGCACACATGTCAAGTGACTTACCTAATAGGTAGAAATGCCTTCAAACCAAGATAGAGAGCACTCCAAGTCCATCAACTAATCCGATCTTCATCAAGATTCAGTTTCCATAAATAGAACTTCATCATCAACTTTCATGGATTCAAAGCCAGACACCAAGTCCTCCACTGGGATGGCCCAAAGCTGACTTCTTACTTTACTCCGGGTCATCGGACCTACAAATAACAAGGTTTTCGGGTCAAGGTTAGGGCTGGGTTTTACACCCTGGAAGCACCAAGATGTACAAGGACTTGAAAGAATATTTTTGGTGGATTGGTTTGAAGACTGATGTTGATGATTTTGTTGCCCAGTGTGAGACTTTCCAGCGTGTGAAAGCCGTTTGTCAACCTCCATCTGGATTTCTTCAACCCCTTCCTATTCCTAGTTGGAAGTGGGAAGATATCTCTATGGACTTTGTGACTAACTTGCCTCGGACAATTAAAGGCAATGACACTGTATGGGTGATTGTTGATAGGTTGACCAAATCAGCCCACTTCATTCCTATGAAGATCACTCATACCCTGGATAAGCTAGCTAGGCTTTGGGTGGACATGTGGTTCGTCTGCACGGAGTGCTAATGAGTATTGTTTCTGATCATGATCCTAGGTTCACCTCAAGGTTTTAGAACAGTTTGCAAAAAGCCTTGGGAACCCAATTAAATTTCAGTACAGCTCATCACCCACAGTCGGATGGACAATTTGAGCAAACAATTCAGACCTTGGAAGACATGCTCAGATCCCGTGTTGTGGATATGGGTGGTAATTGGGATGAACACTTAGCTTTGGTAGAGTTTGCCTATAACAACAGTTATCAATCGACAATAGGGATGGCTCCATTCAAGGCTCTGTATGGTAATACTTGTAGCACACCTTTGTACTGGACTAAGACTGGTGAAAGAAAGGTCTTAGGTCCTGAAATGATTGAAGCTACGAGCGCAATGGTTGGTATGATCAGGGAAAGGATTAAGTCTGCCCAGTCAAGACAGAAATCTTATGCTGACAAGAGAAGGACTAATTTGGAATTTCAAGT